>NC_072451.1:15411200-15481200 GCF_027596085.1 Anoplopoma fimbria
GAAGTCTTTTTTTTTTTGCTTCTGTTTGACGGTTTGCCAAAGCCTGATGATTATGATAATCGGATGCGAGGTCAGAAATCTCTTAATTAGTGCTAAATGGGAATTAGATTAGGCTTTTGTTCATTTCAGAAACAGCTCTAGTTAACCAGATTAGCGCAGTGCGGATTAGACCCGGGATGAGGACAGTGAGGGAAAGGTTGACACGTCGGCCTCGGGTCACGGCTATGCTGACCAGCAGCACATTATCTGATTGGCTGTCAGTCAGGTTTGGTGAAAGGTGTCTGGACGGCCTATAGGCTCCCAAGCAGGGACAACAAGAGTATCTAGAGGCAGTTTGACGGTGCACAGAGTCTAATAGACAAGTTTTCATTGCTTTTGTTTGTGTTATGATGATCTCAGACTGACTCTTATCCAACACCTCTCTCACACAAAGTCTTTCTCTCCTCTCTCCTCCAGTGTTCTGTTATTTCTTTACTCTCCCTTTGCTCCAAAAGAGCTTTTTTTTCTCTGTTCAACGGACCTCCTATCCACTTCATTTGATGGGCCCCCGCTAAGAGGACCGCATCCCCTCTCTCTTTCTCCCTTTCCCTCCTCTTTCTCCCTCTCACTCCCTCTTTTCTCACCGTCTTTGCCTGTTCTTCTCTCTCTCTCTCTCTCTCTCTCCCTCTCTCTCTCTCTCATCATCATCCTCCCAGCCTTCCTTCCCTCGCTACCCCCCGTCTATTCTGTGGCCCAGCGTGGGTGGCTGAGTTTAATGAATTCTCTTTTCTCTCTGCAGCCAGGCGCTGATTTCTGATTGTGAAGAGGTGTGGGTGCGTTGTGAGTGTGTGTGTATGAGCGAGAGAAGCGAGGGCACACACACACACTCACTCGCTCACATATTTGACTTACTCACTTTCACTGCCATGACTGTGATCATCTTATCATTCTAAATAAATCTCGGCCTTTAACCCGATCAAGGCTTCGGGTTTCACTTCCTTCTCTCTTAAAAAAGGAGAAAGTCGCTGACTGTCAGCTTTAAAATAGATTTGCTCCGGGATGTGTCTGCTGTTGCTGTGAACACTACCTGCCATCTCCTGCAGCTAGAAACATGAGTCAAGAATCTGTTTTGTCCTCTGCCTGTGATGTCTTACTAATGCACAGGAAAATAGGGGGTAAAGAAACTGTCTTAGACAAGACCCTAGATGATATTCAGCTGATCAGATTTTGTTATGTTGTGCATAAATAATAAATGTAAAGGTTGGAGGAGAGTTGATGGCAGACTATGTTGGATTTGGCAGTGTGAAGTAGCGTATTGTCATGCTGCGGACCATACTTGCAGTTACAGCTACCTTAATGTACTGTGCTGTCCTGGGCTGTACTGGGGACAGCCAAGCTTATATGATGATGCTAGTTTGTGTGTGTTGATCTGCAGCATGAACTTGTGGATGCAGTTAAATTGAGTGGTCAAAATGGACGATATCATATTAGAGGTGTTAATCACAAATGACTTTTTTGATCAAAACACTTGAACACCTATATATCACACAGGCTAGCTAACAGGCTAACATATCTTCCCCAAGCCCAGGCATGTCACTAGGTAAAACAACCTTTTCATTTGCGGTATAAAGTTCAGTCTATGTAATTTTAAAGAGTTTTAAATCTGAAATAATTCATTGGGAAACACGTCATGCACTGTTTTCAAAAACAATTGGCTAAACGTATAACCACCGAGTCAAATAGGGTCGATGTTGGATTAAACTCACCAAAGCTTAATGATAGAACTGATAGCCGTTTTTAGCCAATGCTAACACCATAGCTCACAGTCTGTCAGCCAGTCCAGATTAAAATATCTCAACAACAATTGTTCCCCTCTGGATACATTAAGTACAATCATCAGGTCAACATTTCAATTTCTCCAACAATTGCTAACATGAGCATGTTAGCATTGCCATCGTGAGCATGTTAGCATTTTGCTCAAAGCACTATTGTGCATAGGTTCTGCCTCACAGAGCCTGCCTCATGCCTTGCTGGCATGGCTTTAGACTCTTGAGTAGACTCTTTTAGCTCATAAGTTAGAGAAGTGGCCATATAGGAAAATGGTTTCTGGTTCAATTCCCTGCAATTGCCCGATAAATGCAGCTTGGGGAACCTAAATAAAATCTGTCCCATAATTTTGGGAACAACAGGCAAAATACCTAAGTGACCCTAACTGTGGCTGCATTTCGGCAGCAAAAAGTGATCTAATACTGCATTAAACTTCGCCAAAACTTGCTTTGAAAGTGTGTGGAGCTCCATCATCTCTCCACGTGAAAAGTAGACTTTGTAAACTGGGTTGCATTCCCCTTTTTGGTGCCAAACACCAGACTTCAAAAGGATGAAACAATCCTCCCTCGAATCTGAGCAGCGATTTTCGAAAGTGGATCATCTCCACATCTGTTTGAGGTCACCGCCCGGGGAGCAGGTGTTGCTGCCTCCGTCCTGCCTGCTGATTGGATGGATGGATTAGCTGCTTAACGAGGTGAATTTGTTTAATCTGATAATTGTCTCTGCGATGAAAACATATTCAGTAAATCGCAGTGGCCTCTGTTTTTCTGTCCTCCTGATTAAAGACACTTTCATTCTGACACACACACACACACACACACACACACACACACACACACACACACACACACACACACACACACACACACACACACACACACACACACACACACAAATAATGGAACAGTTGTTGTTATGACCAGAAGACAAGGCTCTGAGGTGCGCTGGCACTCACACACAACACACTCACACACATACGTACACAATAACACACAGTCCCCTGTGTGTAGCCCCCTGTGGTATGGTAATGAGCTGCTAATCTCTCTGGTTTACACAGCCAGACTGTGTGTACGTGTGTGTGTGTGTGTGTGTGTGTGTGTGTGTGTGTGTGTGTGTGTGTGTGTGTGTGTGTGTGTGTGTGTGTGTGTGTGTGTGTGTGTGTGTGTGTGTGTGTGTGTGTGTGTGTGTGTGTGTGTGTGTGTTATTAAGGTGCAGTGTGGAAAAGCCCGAGGAATTCTCTTAGGCCGTCAACCTTCTGCTCTCACTTGGGCGCAGGCTGTCAACACATTAAATAGTTGAATCTATGTGTATGTGTTTGTGTGTGTGTTTGTGTTGTGTGTGTGTGTTTGTGTGTGTGTGTGTGTGTGTGTGTGTGCGTGTGTGTGTGTGTCTGTGTGTGTGTGAGACAGAGTGAGAGATATGGAATATGAAAACGCGACAATAACACACTGCAAAGGCGACAAAGAGAGAAAAAGAAGAAATTAGGGTAGAGACAGAACAGTGTTGATCAGGCAGCACCAGCGCATTTGTTTACTTCCCTCTTAAATGTATGCTTTCCTCATCTGATCTGTAAATCCTGACTCTCCTCTAACTCTCTCTTCTGTGTTCTTTTTTTATTTTATTTGTGTGTGTGTTTTGATGCTGCGTTGACGCTTGCGCGTTTGTGTGTGTTTATTTATTATGCCGAAGTCACATCACTAATTAGTCCCTGGGAGAAGCCCGAGGCCATTTGCAAAATCCCACTGATTAAAAACAAGTCCAAATCCAACCTTGTGTCGCACACACACACACACACACACACACACACAGAGGCACATATACAATTTGCACTCACGCATCCACACGGCCGTGTATGCTGAGGAAAGCTACTTACTGTCAAGGCTGGAACACGTGTGGGCGTGTGTTTGCCAAACGGGGCCTGTGCATGCATGTTGAACGGGTGTTAGAGAGCTGTCAGTCGTTAAGGCCAGTTTAATATTTTAACTCGCCGTCTAAAGTTATCACACCCCAGGTTGGCTCCTGTCACACAGGAAATCGCGGGCGCAAGCGCACACACTCGGACGCATGTACGCTCGAAGCCTTCAGGAGCTTCAGCTTGTCACAAATCACACTCAAGATGTCAAGGGCATCGTGCATTAGCAAGTGTGACAGACAGAGGCTGAGAGACAGACACATACAAGACAGAATACCAGAGAGAGAGAGAGAGAGAGAGGGAGGGAGGGAGGAGTCTCCACAATATTTTATCTTCATTTGGAATTATATATACATTCTGCACCTTGCACAACCTGCTTCAGCCCCCCTCTCAAAAAATATTCCTACCGATTAATCCTATTTGAATTTTAATTCAAGCAAAACAGGGAGAGCGGATGGATGTGATGGATGGAGACAGAGGAGTGGGACTAGAAGGAGGAGAGGAGAAGGAGGAGATAGTGACAGCACGGGGAGAGGGAGGAGTGGGTGAGGGATGATGGGAGACGTAGAGAGGAGGAGGAGGGAGAAAGTGATAAATTGCTTTGAACTTTAATGGACGTCTCAGATGCTCCTCTAGTGATGTGTTCGGACAATACACAACATTACTGGCACACGTGAGGGCTGATAGTAGCTGACAGCCAAGGAGGCCTGTCCCCATCGACCTAGAACACACACACACACACACACACACACACACACACACACACACACACACACACACACACACACACACACACACACACACACACACACACACACACACACACACACACACACACAAGCTGACATGCACACATTCCAAAAAGTCAGCTAAAGGAAGAAGTAAGGGAGGCGACTTCTTAGCAGAAAGTGCAGACGAGATGGGGTGACCAGATGAGCTGTGGGTGAGGGACAAGAAGGGAGGAACGAGAGGAGTTAAGTCCAGAGGGAGAACCGGAGGAGGAGGAGAGCTGGGAGTAACGTGGAGGGGAGGAAGAGGAGTGAGCAGGGGAAGGTGTTGCCATATGGTCAGGGTTGGGTTCAGACAAATAAAATGTTGCCTTCCCTCCACAATGGTTAACTACACACAAATGAATCACTAATGGAGCTCTCATTCACAGCGACAAACCCATAGACGCAGACACACTCATGCGTGCACACACACATACACACACACACAATGGCTGACATGTGAATGAAACTGGAAGACATTCACACAGAAGGAGCAATAAATGTCGACGGAGGTGGGCGGACGGGTTGGGAAGTATGGAGGGTTGTTTGTGAGGTTAGAGCTGTGTTTGTGTGTGTGTGCGTGTGTGTAGCAGTGTAACGTTGGAACCGCCCGGTTCCCTTCCACTCGACTGCCTCTCTGTGAGTGTGTTAGTGTTAGTGTGTGTGTGTGTGTGTGTGTGTGTGTGTGTGTGTGTGTGTGTGTGTGTGTGTGTGTGTGTGTGTGTGTGTGTGTGTGTGTGTGTGTGTGTGTGTGTCTGTCTGTGCAGGCCCGTCTTTGTGTGCGCTTGAATGGGGGGTTTGTCCCTCAATCTGTGCCCCTCCACTTTGCCAGATTTCTAATGATTTTCCAATGATGATTTAGGTTGTGTGTGTGTGAGGGTGGGTGTTTGTGAGTGTGGGTGTTTGTGAGTGTGTCTCACAAGGCTCACTCAACCTCTCTCTTTCTCTCTCTCCGTTCTCCACCTAGTAACTTTGTAACACTTACACAGTCTTACTTTGTTCTTTTCTGAGTATTTGTCCCACTACAACATGAATACTAGTATCATGTGACTTAGCAGCAGTGGACAAAAACATGTCCATCTGTCTCTCCATCCACCGAGCTACCGACCTGCCTACCAACTGACTTGACCAAAGAAATTCTTAGTCGTATCTTACTCGGATATGGATTTGAGGACTGTCGATAACTTAACGGACAGATCTCTGAAACTGAGTTTCTCCACAAGAAACAATAAAAAAAAAAATCACACAAAAGCATTGCATACATCCAGAGATGCGTCATGGGTTTTTTGTCATTCAGCATGAAAAAAGCATTAAAAGCAACTTATCGACTAAATAAATCTAAGTTGTCTTAGACCAAAACAATCAATAAGTTGACTAAACCACTAAGGGGGTGCAGCTCTTTTACCTACCTACCTACCTCAATAAAACAAAAAAGTTTCTCCATTCTCAGCTCAATTAAAGCTAAAGCCAATTTACTACAAATTGTGTGTACAGGACTTTGTGTTCCTGCTGATAATTTCCCAACGTTTACTGTAAGATTTGAGATTAATTTCCTTCCTCTGTTGTTTTCCATTCATTTCAGATGGAATTCAGCTTGCAGAGGTTTATCGGCATGAAATAGGTAACTTACCACAGAAAACTTTGACAATCCTTATTTTTCAGGCAATTTTGAAAATGTTTCAATGGAGGCTCTTTCAAGGTTGCACCTAAATCCACAATGGGAGTGTGGGCTAACAACAAGCATTGATGTTATTGTAAAAGTAAAACCTGGGACAAACAACAGCCTTGGACATCGCAGGAAGGTTAAAGTGAATCAGCTGGACTCTTGAATTCAGAGGGCGAACACAACAACAGTGAACGTTTTTGGCCATGCTTGCTGTCCACCAGACTCAAATGTCTCTACAGCTACTGGACAGATTGCCATGAAATGTTTCACAAACATTCACGGTCACCAGAGGATGATCCCGGATGACTTGTCATGAACTTGGTTACAGTCATGTCCCCCAAAGGATCAAAATCATGATAACTTTGGTGGTCCTGACTTTTCACGTAGCACCAGTGTTAATTTTGTCAGCTATTTTTGGGATTTAATGTAATTTGGTGTTTAGTTTAAAGCAAAGTTAGTCATATTCATCCTGTTTTTCTAAAGTCTGGCAATTTTGGACTAATTATAGTTACTGAAAACTGTTGACATGTTATTTTTCTCAGTTCATCAGATTATATTGAAAATTGAAGTCAATCTAGTCTAGCCAAAAATATAACATTATTTCTGGTTGTTGTCATTGTTAACTTTAACTTAACCCTTCCTGACTAAGCTCATTGTGTGCTGCCGGTGTAGTCCTACAATGCCGCTTGACACAAAAAAAAAATCGATAATATATTGTCTCCTCTTTTTTGTTAGTGAAAATAAAGAGACATTTTGGTAAAGATTTTATTTCTGATACTACACTCTACTTTATTCTTGCCTTATTTCAACAACACTATTGCATGTGATATAGTCTCAGTCACTGTTTCATGTCGTCTATGCCGTCTCGTCTCAGTCTTGAAAAACCAAAAAAGGTTGTAGACGTGATATTTAGTCAAAGACGTTTTTCTTTTGTTAACGAAATGTACACTGTGTCAAGTCAAAATTCCACTTTGTCCACTGCTTTGATTTACGACCAAACCTGCAAAACCATTGACATTCCCATCAGGTTGTACTTTATGTTAAGTGAACAATGTGTTTGTGAGCATGTTAGCATGCCGACATTTAGCTCAAGGCATGGTGTAACAGCACTGTTCATTTTCACATTTGAATGGTCACCAGCCATGCAATGTTATTGCCATTTGTAGCTAACAGAGTAAATCCCCTTATTGGAAAACATGAATTGACAGTGGACATCTTTGTGGTTCTCTTAAGTAGGTCAAGGCTTCCAGTTTTTTTTTGTTTTTTTTAAGAAACCACAGATAAGGCAACTTAGGGAAGTCAAGGTAAGACATCAGTCGAGACAAAGTTGGCAGCCTGTCCCCCAAAAAGCTTCTGCCATAAAGTGAATGTTTAGTCCATGTGAATAAAGAATGAGCGCCGAGAGCGTGTATCAGTCTGAACCAGAACCTGAATATTTCATAGCAAGACAATGGGGATATATTTGTGTTAATGTTTTATAATTGCACGTTTATCAAGGCGTGATGGCCCCTCCGATGTGTGTCTGTGTGTACGTGTGCACGCAGGTGATGCGCACACACCCACCCCCGTTTTAATGTTTGATGAAGGTTTGAGGAGGGAGGTGTTGTGTAGTTGTTTATGCCTCGATGCGTCCTCCTTGGGTTTTAATCACAGGAGGATGACCTGTGAGCTCCAACGTGTGGCAGGCATCTGTGTATGTGTGTGTGTGTGTTTGTGCGTGTCTTATAGTGTTTGTCAGAGTGTGTGTGTGGGGGGCTTTTTTTGGGTGGGGTGAGGGGGAACCAAGGGAGCCATAAAAGATTCAACTCCTCTGGCTGTATTGTTGGCGATAACAAATGTTTCCATTTAGTGATCATGCATGAGTTATAACTCGCAGGACATAGCTCATGCTCGGGTGTGTGTGTCTGTGTGTGTCTATGTGTGTCCTCGTGCTTTCACAGCCGCCACATAGCTAACGAGTGGTCAGACCTTGGCGAAAGGAATGGAGCGCAGTAAGAGCATTGTGCAGACCTGGTACAAAAGAGACGATGAGGTTTTATTTGTTTTTTTTATGCCTCAGGTGGGCGTTTGAGAGAGCTCTGTCCAATTCGTCCCATTCAGCTCTCTCCTTCGCACACAAATGGACGGACACAGACAGGCAGATAAAACACACACACACACAAACACACACACACACACACACACACACACACACACACACACACACACACACACACACACACACACACACACACACACACACACACACACACACACACACACACACAGAGCTCTATCATGCAGCAGACCTCTCCATCCAAATTGATCACAGGCATGAATTTCAGAACAAAAGGGAAATATTCCACCTCAAAGAGCAGAGAATTTCTAACAGAATGCCTGAACGTGGCCCGCTGTCCTCACCGTATACTTCTAAAGCCTTTGTAACACTGAATGAGTTATAGAGTGCGAGTCAATGTGTGTGCGCATGTGAGTGAGTGTGTGTGAGCGCGTGCCCGTCCACAAGGGTAAGGCACTGAGCACTTCAAACCAAGGGCCTAATCAGCACCCCATAGCCCACCCACACAACTTCTCTCTGCATCTCTCTCTCTCTCTCTCTCCCCTGCTCATCTTATTTTTCATTCCCTCTCCCCCTCCCACGGTCTTGCCTCTGCATTCTTTCGCCCTTCCCTTCTTCCAGCCCTCTTTTTCTCCCCTTCCCCTCTTTCAGCTCCTCCCTTGAGATGGCTGCAATTGTGTGTGTGTGTGTGTGTGTGTGTGTGTGTGTGTGTGTGTGTGTGTATGGGGTGGGGTGGGGGGCACGGCGACTCCTGGGAATGCTGGGCACAGTGCAAGCACAGCTTCAAGGTCAGCTGAGTGCTCTCCCCGTCCTGGTGGGGACGTTGGTGGGTGAGGACACGCCGGGCTGATCTAGGATCTGTGTCCCCGGGGGGCAAGCGGTGACAAGGCCGCTGGCGAACGCTATGACGTTGCTGAAATATTAAAGCTAATGGGATCGTGGAGCTGCGTGCCGGCATGTGTGTGTGAGCGTGAGCGTGAGCGTATGTTGCTCCTAAGTTGCAGCTACTTGAAGTGAAGTGGAGTGAACAAAGTGGAATGGAGATGGATAATGCATTACACTCTAAACAATGGCACGGAAGAGAGAGTTTGGGCCGTAATAGGACAAAACCTACTTGTGAGTATGGAAAACTGTGTGTGTGTGTTTGGGGGGGGGAGAAGAGAGGAGAAGATATAGGGGGTGAGTAAAGGAAAGAGGAAAGGACAGCAGATGGGAAAAGAGGAGTTAAGGGATGGGAGATGAGATGAGAAGAAACAAGATCAATGGAGAGAGGAGGTAAGGTAAGGAAAGGAGAGAGGAGAGGAGATGGGATGAAAATAAATGTTAGGAGGTTGAAAAGAGGTGAGGAAAGGAGGGAGGAAAGGAGTAGATATGTGACAAGAGTAGTAAATGGAAGGGAGAGAAGATGGGATGAGAAGAAACAAAATGAGGGGAGAGAGGAGGTGAGGAAAGGAGAGAACAGAGGAGATGGGAAGAGAATAGAGAGAGGTAGGATGAAAGGAAACGGGAAGGTGAGGATAGGTGAGGAGAGGAGAAAGGAGTCGAAAAAAAGACAGGAAGAGAGGAGAGGAGGGAAAGGAAAGGAGAGACGAAGAGATGGGATGAGAATAGAGATCGGTTGTGAGAGGAGATAGGATAAGAGGAAAGGAGTGGATGGTACATAGGAGTTGAGGAGAAGAGAAGGAAGGAGAAGAAGGGAGAGGAGTCAAGACGAGACAGGAGGAGAAGAGAGAGGGGGAGACAAGAAAAGGAGAAGAGACAACGTAGGGTGAGAGGAGAGGATGGGAGATAGGAAGTTAGGAAAGGAGATAGGAAGAGAGGAGAGAGAAGGAAAACGGAAAGTGGAAAGGACATTTGGAAAGAAGAGAGGAAAAGAAACAAGAATAGAGAAAATAGGAAAAGGGGAGAGTAGCACATAAAAATTTGAAAAACGAGAGACTGTTAAGATCCCTCAGCTGCCAATAAGTAGGCACACACACGCACACACACACACACACACACACACACACACACACACACACACACACACACACACACACACACACACACAGCGGCTTCAAGCTATCACACACATCGCCCGGAGCACAATACAGCTCGTTAGTGGATACACGCTCAAAATGAGTCCCTCTCCCTCTCTCAACCCCTCCATCTCTCAAGCAGTTGTCAATGTTATTACTTCCAAATGAATACACACAAATGCAGTACAGACTACGCTATAAATACACCGTGTGTGTGTCGTATGACAAACACACTGAGTGAGAGTGCAACGCAGCGAGGCAACCAACTCTATGACGCTATATGTTTGGGGGAGGGAGAACACGAGCGACAATTAAAAATACAGTAGCAGGTTGAGTGTGAGCGTGGGTGTGTGTGTGTGTGTGTGTGTGTGTGTGTGTGTGTGTGTGTGTGTGTGTGTGTGTGTGTGTGTGTGTGTGTGTGTGTGTGGTGTTAGAAAACACCCACAGCAGAACTCGCTCATGTGAGACCTGAGAGGAGCGTGTTGAAATCAGTGTAGCTGTGTGCAGCTTGTGGGCATGCAGTTAAATTATGGATTTCAGCTCCCTGTCTCTGTCACTCCTTCTCTCTCTCTCTCTCTCTCACACACACACACACACACACACACACACACACACACACACACACACACACACACACACACACACACACACACACACACACACACACACACACACACACACACACACACACACAGAAGGCGGATGTGGGATCTCGTCGCTGTAAGATATAGACAGAGCGCTGTTCTATCACAACAACCGGGATGTTAATTAAAATCAGACAGACGTTCGCAAAGAAATAAGTTGAGCTCATTTCCATGCTGTGTGCGAGCAGGAAAGTAGGCCACGGTTTGGAGGCGCTGTCCTACGGATGAGGAATGACTGACAGGAGAGGACGGGTAAGGAAGGGGAGAGAGGAGACAGCCCTCCCTTGTTTGTCCCCCCCCCCCCCCCGACAATCCACACAAACAGCAGACACTGCCATGACAGAGTGTGTCTCACACTCTAATTGTCACCTATCAAGTCTCCAAAGGCTGGAAGTGGGCCACAGCCTTGACTGTTGCTAATTCCTCCCAGCGCACCTCCTCCTCGGGCTCCAGCGGGGCCCCTCTGTGTCGCCTCACATAAGGCCCATTGACTTGTCGAATGGCTAAGCGCTGCTGCTCGGCCCTGATGGCGCACCGTGCCTCGTTAGTCTCGGGGCAAAACGCTGCCGCACATCGAAACTCTGCGTGAGGCGCAGTCGTCGTCATTCCCTGAGCTTGGTCACACGAGCTCATCTGAACAATGTCGCCTTTTATTTAAAAAGGACACACACGTGTGGGCACCTACAGCAAGTGTGCACACGCAAGCTTCCCATCAGCCCTCAGACACACACACACACACACACACACACACACACACACACACACACACACACACACACACACACACACACACACACACACACACACACACACACACACACACACATATATACACCTAATTTCCCAAAACCCACCCCTACAGTACGTGCCTGCTGAGATGCAAGGATTTGAGGGAATTTGCCCGCCACGGGGGGATCGTGCTGGATTTCATCATTCAAATATGTTATTCCGACGCCTTAGGACAATTTGCCGTGTATTAGGGAGCACTCGCTGCTCGTCTCCATTGCCAGAAACAAGATGGAAAAGTTTTCCGCTCCCATGCATTTGTGAATTCACACAGAAAATAAAGTGGAAAAGGTCAGTCTGGCAATATGAAAGAGGACTTCTGCAGATAGTGGTGTATTTTCTGGTTCAGAAGTGATAGATGATGTAAATTTCATTCAGATGAAAAGATATTCTATTGTTCCGCCAAGTTATTATCTCCATGTGCTTTATCAAGGAAGTGGCCTCGGAGGTATACTGGTCTCTTAGTTTGTACAAAAAAGCACTTCCTTTAGTTCCTGGATTTGGTAGAGAGCTTTTCATATTCAAACAATATTGATTGGACTGGAAGGCCGGTGTGACTCTGAGATTTAGGTGATATGTTCTTCTTTGAGATGGATTTAACAGCTGGAACCAGCGGTGGAAAATAACTCAACACATTTAGTATTGCACTTGGGGTATTTGTACTTCTATTCCTACCATTCAGAGGGAAAGCCAGCTCTGTGGTGGGTCTGGAGCTGGACAGTCTGGAGTCTGTGGGTGAGAGGAGGATGAAGGCCAAACTCGGAGCTATCCTGGACAATCCCTCTCACCCTCTCCATGAGGAACTGTGGCAGCTGGGCAGCTCTTTCAGCCATCGGCTGATTCTACCAAAGAGCAGGACTGAGCGCTTCAGACGCTCATTTGTGCCCACTGCCATCAGACTGTATAACAATTTTTTATTGTATAATATGTGTATTTATTATCTGTTTCTATGTAGTTGAGCTGCTGCAACACCTGAATTTCAATAAAGGAATATATTGGACTTTTTACTCCACTAGTTATTTCACGAATCAAAACATATGAGTAAAATATAATCAATGTTATGAATAAATTACCCATCAGTAGATGAGATAGATAGAAGAATAATTTGATATTTGGGAAAATATGCTTATGTCCTTTTTGCAGAGAGTTACATGAAAACATGATGCCACTCATGTGGACCTCTAAATAACCATCTGGTTATCTTAGCTTAGCATAAACAGTGGAAACAGAGGAAAATAGCTAGCAATGTCCTGTCAATAGTTAACAAAAGTCTACAAGCAACTTTAAAACTCCTAACTTAACAAGTACTAGTTTGTTCTGTACAAAAAAATGATATGTAAAAGCATTTTGCCTCATTACGTGGGTTACTAGCTGGACTTCTTGTTCAGGTACAGTAACTTCCTGTAGCATCCACTGCTTGACTGGTAACTGGTTCTAGCCATGAAACACAGCTAATTAACCATTTTTCCCTAAAACTTAATGCGGAATAATGTTTTAATTGGCCAGCTTTAGAGGTGCTGGTAGATTGTGTTACCTTAAGACAATGCAATGCTAACCAGCTCCACCTTGACTGTCTCCACTGATAGACATTAATGCATCAGCAAAGGTTACCTGATGATATAGGCTAATATATACCCTAATAATATATCGCTCAAAGGGGATATTTTTCTGTATACTTTTACATTTGATACTTTGCTTAAGCCAATGACACTTAGGAAAAAGTAGGTATGTTAAAATGTACTGGGAGTACATAAAAGGGAAGGGAAGATATAGGCTATGATACTACTGTTAAATTCAAGTGTAGGCTACAGAATGGATTGCATTAAATGTCAACTATACAGGCACCACAAGTGGAACAACATCAGCAACAAGACCCCCTTATGTCCAAACTATCCAACCAAACTCAGTCAAAAACAGTCTTTGCATACAACTGATTATCAATTATAAATATACAAGCGCCTTCCTAGGTGTAACCTCCAAAGAACAAACAAGAAAAGAGACAAAACGCAGACAATTAAACAAAACTTATCGACAATGAATAGATCAAGCCATGGACACAAAGGCGCATGAAGCAGACAATTTTGACATCGATAAACATCAACTGCATAGCAGCTGCTGACATTAACACACATATTACAGCAAAGGAGAGACTAAACAGCTTTTATCATATTTATATAGATTTTACAAGCACACGGAACGCAATGAAGTCGTTGTCAATGTTTAACTCTACTTATTTCAGCAGTGTGTTGACATAAAGTTACTCACCTTCTTAAGGGCATAGGGACGTCGGTCGGCTACAGGTGAACGCAATCATTTATGACAGATCATTTCCGGAGTGCCACCTGTCTGGACATGGAGCTCTGCCCCCTGCGGCAGCAGACACACCTGCAGCTTTTTTTCTGCTCCAGGGGCTGATTCATCTCCTTTCTTCTGTTCCGTTCTCACGCAGTTTATCAGGACTTTTTCATGCAATGTTTGTTTTTTACTCTGTAAGGACTTGAAATGTAGCGAAGTAGCCTTCTTTAGACTGCTTGTGATAAATGGTCCTGAAATAAACGTGAAATTAAAGATTTAACAAAAAGAAACATAAGGTGTAGCTCTATTAATAGAGAGAAATAACTTTGTTACATTATAATGTAATTCTTTACTTCCACCGCCGCTGGATACTTCTTCCACTACTAACATCGGGTTGAGAGCGACTCTTTTATTTAAAGAATTACTCTTCTGTATGATTTTCGTTAAAGTTCTGTAGACTTATCCTAAAATCCGTCTGCTCGGTCAGAACTAAAACGGTATTGGAATTGGACATCCACATCACTGAGCTACAGGCCACTTTTGTTGAGAAGATCAAATTATGAAATTGCCACATAACTGTTTTTATCATTAACCCTATGTTCCACCCTCTTATTTATGAATGCATCTCATGGGACAAGGAACTGTTATTATGAAATATTTGAGATAAGTTATAACTGTACCTCATAATTATGACTTTGCTTGTCAAAAGGACAATGCAGAAGCAACTCATGAGATGTTTATTTTCTACCAGTCCCAGAATGGATCTCCAGTCTGACACGCCCTTTTTCCTCCAGAAGATGCAGAAGACCATGCATTGCACTCCGGCCAATAGAAGACTCTTCATCTGTCTCGTTAGAGTCTAAAAGTCATAAAACGTGGCTGCTTAGCCCGGTGCAGTCCGCGGGGGTTTGCGGCTACAATATAACTCCCGCTGCTCGGACCCATTCGGCACCGTTTAGCGAGGAAAAACTCTCAGATGGCTTTTGTCTAGTATGGACTAACGGAAGAATGGCGCAGCACGACGCGCCTTTGATGCGTTTTGACGCGCCTCATTAACAGTTTAAATTTACACCTGCCTCATGCATTCCTGCGGGATCCTTGAGTGTGAATGGGAATGTTTGTTCTGCATTACGAGCCTTGTGAACATTTCCGTCTCTGAGGGCCTGAATGGAGTCACACTTATTGTTATTTCTTTACGTTTTTGCATATAGGGTTGTCCATTTGGAACACTGTGCCGTAATGATGTACTATTCCCGGTGGATTCTGATACGATATGAACAGAAGGATTACTGTATTTTCTGTCAATGGCCTTCAGCATCTTTCTCATATTGTAAGATAATAAGAGGTTGTGTCTATGGTGCTTAATTAGACTTGATTGATCCATATATAAACCGCCCAGAGCTTAAACTAATCTAATATTCCAAACTGGAGGTAATTTCGCTTAAAAATTCAACCCAAAGTGGGAAACCCAGGCTGTGTGTCCACTGCTAGAGGCTATTATCCTTAGTTAATAAATGCAAACATTTGCTCCTGATGGCTCACTTAACCTCTTAATTTATGTATGACCACCAGAGCCCATTCAGCAGAGAGCCATCGGTCAAGCAGGCTTTCACAGAAAAGGCACCGCATGGCCCCTTCCCTTCTTTCATCTCCGCTGTAATCACTGCGTGTTTCAGCCAGAGCCGGCGCTCCAACGCGCCTAATTGTTCTGCGTATTGACAAGCCGGTTCCGGTGTATTACTGATTTTCCACTGCTTCTCTGCCTCGGTTTGGGACATCTGTGGGGGGTCAGGAGTGAGGGCAGCCCCGGAGCTGCGTCCATCTGCCCGACAAATACCCACGTCTTCAGACACACAAGCGTGCTAAACACCTCTAATGGCCTGTATAACATTTAGCATCATTAGGCCCATAATGAGCGCGCCGACGTGAATAGAGAGCAAGCCTATTTAGTTATCAATGAAATACCGCCTATAATAACTGATTGCTACAGAGTAAGATGAAAAATAATGACACAGTGCAAATTCCCCCCCCCCCCCCCATTATCTTGGCCCAAAGCACCACAGCCTTTATAGAGAGGCTCTCTTTGTGCAATCAAAGGATATCAAGCTGAATCTGGGACACAGACATGAAACAGCAACTTCGAGATGGTTTCCTAATCCTCTAATCTTTTTTAGGAGGACAACTCTGAGATGTGTCCTCAAACTCAGGCAGTGGATTTTTAAAAATATTCAGGGGCTCTGCCTTCTGGAATCAGAGCTACTCTTAAAAAAGTATGAATGCATCTGAGAAATAAACACACTGGCCCCACTATTTCTCTATATATACATATTGTTATATATCTGTTAATGCTAGGAATGACCCATATAGTTGATATTTTAAATTGATACAAACTAAATAAATAAGTAATACTTATCTAAAGAACAAGCTCAACATAAGAGATTTCTATATGAGGCTCTCAGTTGGTTTACAATTAATAATATAACTGAATCATATATAAGAGGATGTTACTCATTTGTAAGCTGGTTTTAAACTTACAACATTACTATATATGATGTGCTCACCCTGCTGCAAAATGGAGCCTTTAAAGGGCACTGACCTTTGATGTACATTACAAATGAATAAATTGGCCTGTATTTGACAAGAATGATGGATCACTTTTTCCAAATCAAAAGTCTGAACACTGCGCACATGTTTCCCAACGAACAGCATATCAAGGTAGGGTTGTTTACGTTGGTGAGGTGTTGGACTGTTTCTGTTTATACTTTGTCTCTCTGCACTATTTGAAACTGATCTGCTGACTGAAAAGAGCAGAATTTGACCATATGCTGTTGACAAGACCTGTTCTTACTGAAGAATTGTACTCAGCGCTGATGAAGCTCGGCTACCTTATTGGCAGACTCATTGTAGGCCTATTGCAAATTTCCCTGCTGCGGGACTAATAAAGGATTATCTTATCTTATCTTATCTTACTTCTTTGCAATTAAAGCATCCTGCTGGTTGGCCAGTGGAAAGCTTTTAATGTGAAGAAGCAGCAACAGCAGGAAAGGTTTGGTTTGCATGTGTAGTTCCTTAGCACAGCTCAAGCGATCAGTTAACAGTAAAATGAGGCTGATTTCTGAAACAAAGGAGTGGCCTGAACCGAAACAGTTAAGCTACATGCCGTAAAAGCAAAACAATAGCTGAAAGACGCTGAAGTAACCTGTAAAGAGGGAGGAACTTCAGTCAGGGGATCTTTCTCAGTTTGTCCGTCACTAGAGCGACATCTTTCTCATAACACGCAGTCATGTGGTCTGTTGTCAATATAAATGTAGCAGCTTTTGAGAACGCTGTGCTGACCAGATCAACTGCTAAATGTTGCCACTTTGCAGTCAGAGGAGGCAAGAAACACACAATGAGAAAAATAGTGAATAAATAAAAGGAGAAACAGCCATGGAATCAAAAATAAGTACCAAACTGAAATGAGCCGAAATGATCTTTTGGAATATAACTATGAAGAAAACTACAATGCTGGTAGTGAGTTGATTGAAATCTCAGCACCCGACAAAGATGTCATTCAGTTATTGTTTTTGAACCCCAACTCCAGCTAAAGTGTCGCGGTTCCTTGGTGGGAAAATGTGTTGGGAAATAATACACCTGCTGTACGCCTCCCTTCATGGTAGCTATCAATGTGGGTCTCTGCAGTGATGTAACTAACTGGATTAGATCATTGGAGGACAGGCTGTGCAACTTCAAATCCTTTAGGGTTTTCTTATGTAGTCCAACATACGCTCTCGTCTGCTCAGCTGTGGTGAGATCCAGGTTTTGAAGGACCCGCCTGGCCCCTGTACCCCAGCCAACCCCACCCACCAAACACAAACAAAAGGGCCCTTGCTCTGGCGGAACGAACCGAGTTTGGCCCACTCATTGCGTTTGTTAGCCCCCTCAGAGACCCTGAATATAGAACAGCTATTCTATCTAATGAGGCAGAACTTCATGGCCGCCTCTATAAAACTTTGTCTGCCTTCTGTTCTCTGGCAACAAAGCCTGCATTTTTTAAAGTTTCACCCACTTTTTTTTTTTCCTCTCCCCAGCGTCACGCAAACTGTTAAGATGAATCGAGCGCGGGCTTTTTCCTCCCGGTGACGCGAGGCAAGTGTTGCAAACAAAGATGACTATGTGGAGAAATAGGGCGCTTAGTCGGGAGGAGCGATCAAGAATAACGCCTCCGCGGGGAGAGCTTTGATGACACGGGGTTGTAGTTTTATGAAATAGCCTACATTTGGCTTTGTGTCGAGGGTCTGTGAGGAATTGTGACTGAGGATGTTTTTCCCTTCACTTTTTTATTTTCTAATCTATGAGGATACTTCCCAGACCCAATACTAATTTGACTATTCCTCATTTATTGTGAGCAAAGATAATTGGGAGTTGCCTGCTGTGAGTGTGTTAGTGCGCCTGCAAGGATGTCTGTGTTTACATAGCTTGTTTTTCTCTCTTTGATGGCGACGGAGAGCCAAAATGTGGCACGATAACAGCGTTTCATAACTTTATCACATGAATTTATGGTCCCGCAACCATAACACTTTTTTTATTTTTTATATCAGCATTTCATAACGCAGCTATGAAGTCAAAGGGTTCTTTTGGGCGAAGTGCAGTTCTTGGATCAAAGATTTAACATCACATTTCGGGGCTGTAGAAACATTATTTTTAGTTGTGAGGGGGGCAGAACCTTCTATGTATAAAAGCAAGGCCCTCCCCAGGGTTATTGATGTTTTCTCGGAACCCTCCTCTTGACTTAAACATGACATGTCAAAATGATTTATCTGCGTTAAATTTGTGCAAGTTGTTGAATCCTGTACTCCAATCTAAAAAAATATATCATATGAGGCAGCGGTTAACAGGGTTTGGGGAGTGCCACAGCATGTGAAGAATATGGCATTAAGTCTTTTGATGCTCCAAAAGGAGCTGCTTAAAACTGATAAAGAAATGTTTTCAACTGACACTGCCTCAAGCCAGAGACGGTTGGGGCTGAAAACTACAAGTTTTGAACTTTAAAAAATCTGGGGGTGTGGAGTCAGAAAGAAATGAGCCTACCAGGCCTCTGTAGCTCAATCCCCATCTCCGCTTGAGGGACAGACAAATCTCCCAAAGAACTGTCAAGACAATAGGTTTTTTACAAGGAAGGAGAATGTGTGAAATAAGTCAATATCTAGTTCCGCCGCATCGATTTTGCTTCTGTTCATCGTGAGTTTGACAATGTTTTGGAGTGCAGTTCTAAATTGTCGGAGTACTCTTTTAATGGAACATCTTCCATTCACATTAAGAAATCGCTGTGACAAAACTGTTGTCCAACACACAAGTGAAAGTCGCCTTTTCAGTGTAACCATCATGTAATTGTTGAGTGGATTACAATCCAAAATTGAAATTAAATACATATTTACTCAAACTCAAACACGCCCTATAAGTATAATGAATTCAACATCTGTTTGTGGTTGGCTGAACTATTATTTAAAAGCCTCCTGACTCCAAACTCTCAATTTGGTGTCAATCCATCAAGTGCCATTCATTTGCATACACCACGTTTCCCACACAGTACAATTCAAAGTGCGCTGACAACAAACAGCATATGAGGCGGGAGGACTTTGACACACCAGATCAGAGGAAACCACATCTGTGCCCTCTCAGGCGGATCTGCCCACTCATAAGCTGTCATGCAGCAGAGGGTCTCGAGTGGTTCGCTTCAGTCTCATCTCATCCTGGGCAGAGCACGACTGATCCACAAGATCTGAGAGATCATTTTTGTCCTTTAGTGGTTGCGCCGATTGTCTTTGCAGCTCCGCCTCATTAGCCCCTCTCATGGCCTGCATGAACAATCAAGGCTGGGCTGTTGAAATATTGATTAGCTCTATAGTGCACATATTTTATTATTTGGCGTGGGGCGTTTTGGTGCATATAGACTATATTTGTGTTGAATATAGTTATTTCTCTTCAGAGGTTGTTTACTCCCGAGGGAAAAAAATGCCTTCCCTTCAAAGTCTTGCTGGCACGTGCAGAGAGGACACACTGATCGCACAATGCTGTGGTTGTGTGCACGTGCACAGTGCGGCCTGCCTCCTGTGTGGGTGCAGCGTGGTGTCCCCTCATATTTTGCGTCTTTTCTTATACGAAGCGTGTGCTGTAATGTTCAAAGGGAATTATAAAGTGGTGTTTATTGAGGGTGACTCCATAAACAGGGAGAGCTTTAATGCTCTGTGAGAGGGGGGAAGGGAACCGCTGAGTTTACCGCCAGCTGGACTTGTGTTACCTGCACAATCCTCTTTAGCCACATTAATATAGCCCCGTGCAGTGCTCCAAAATAGCACTGCGGGGACTTGAAACAGAGAGAAATATGAAAAAGGTACGGAGGAAGAGAGGAAGAGGAGTGGGAGAGGAGATAACAGAGAGGGAATTACAAAGTAAGTGAGAGTGGGAGTTCTGTAGTCGTTCATATAGGTAAGTTTAAGAAGCGTTTCCACCTTGGCTGCTCAAGAACTCTGTGATTGTCTTGTGTGACTCACAGAGTCTATAAAGTAGGTTAGTGGGTTACTGTTTAAAGTTAAAGTGGATAATAAGCCTTAAAAAATGTTTTTCTTTGTGATGGGAGTCATTGGCAAAGTTTGTCTGTGATGATGAAATGTGTCATTAAAAATAAAATGCTATAAGCCCACACGGTACAAACATTACTTATTACTTTGTTAGACTGCAGATGAAAATCTTTGATCTCACCATGAGGTTTTTGTGTCTCTGATCCGTATAAAGATGGCATTGGAGCAGAGCAGGGCCTTGTGTCTAACGGTTCACAGCCTTTTAAAATGAAGGATCTGTCACTAAAGCTGCTCAGTAAGGGAGTGAACGTTACATGTTCACATGCTACTAAAGTTAGAACACAAATTGGTTCATGTGCGGTTGAACGTTCCAATGTATCTAGTAAGTGGACCTTTAATAATATTCCCAAATGTATCTGCAGTAATCACCCAACAAGAAAAATGTTTTTACAGCCATGTCAGCATCTCTGTGAAGCTGCAGTTAGACATAGAATTGCTTTAAGCTAAGTGCTAACAGAAGCATGCTAACATGCGCACATGACAATGCTAAAGTGCTGATACTAAAAAGCTATAATGTTTACTATGTGCATCATTTTAGAGCAGCCCCTTACCCCTTTAGCATTTCATAATTAGCACTAAACACATAGTAGAAGCTGCTGGAAACGTCATTCGAGTTGTCATAAACGTCAAAAACTAATTCTGACTTGATGATGGTGCTGGATGAATAGTTTAGGGTTCACCAAATTTATAACAATTCATTGTATAGCAATCGATCCTTTACTCGTTGAGACATTTCCATCTTAAAAATGTCAACCTCATGGTGACGCTAGAGGAAAAATCCAGGTATGACCAAATTCTTTAGGATTCATCATTTTGGGATGATGAAGGTGTGTACCAAATTACATGGCAATCTATCCAATAGTTAATAGCGATATTTCACTAAATAAACCACAAAAGTCAGAGGATCACTTAAAGGTGCAATATGTAATAGGTAGCAGGCTGCTCCAAAGACATAGAGGTAAGCATTTCTCCTCTACTACTGGGTCCATTCTATCAAGATGTACAGACATCACTTACCTAAAAAAAAAAAAGCTAACTATAAGCAATATTTAACCACACTACTGAAACTCTGACAACAATAACAATTCTTACATTACGTTACAGTCATTTAGCAGATGCTTTTATCCAAAGCGACTTACAATCAGTAGTATATTACATATCATTCACCCATTCACACACTGATGACAGGCTACCATGCAAGGTGCCACCATCAGACTCTAACTAACATTCATGCAACATCCAGTCCACACCGATGGCAAGCCTTCGGGAGCAACTTGGGGTTAAGTGTCTTGCCCAAGGACACATCGACTGCCGAAGCCGGGTATCGAACCACCGACCCTCTGATTGGAGAACTACCTTGCTCTCCACTACGCCACAGCCGCCCCTGTGGCGTATCTTATAATCTTCACTAGTGCACTTGTGGCATCGGCCCATAGTTTATATTTGCAGTCTGTGTGTGTTTACTGGGACACTAACCAGGGCTGTGCGGTCCATGTAAGGTTTGTTAGTTTGTCTATTGAAATAAATCCAAAGTGGCAGAAACTCATCCTCCCCGTGGCCTCATATGGAGAGCAGGGTAGTCCTCCAATCAGAGGATCGGTGGTTCAATCCCCGGCTCTGGCAGTCCATGTCGATGTGTCCTTGGGCAAGACACTTAACCGCACGTTGCTCCCTTGGGGTTAAGTGTCGGTCTGTGGATGTTGTATGAATGTTAGTTGGACTAGAGTCCTGATGTGCAGGTGGCACCTTGCATGGTAGCGATGGGTGTGAATGGGTGAATGATATGTAATGTAAAAGCGCTTTGAGTGGTCGGAAGACTAGAAAAGCGCTATACAAGTACAGTCCATTTACCATATCCCAGAGCTGCTGCACGCTCTGTGAAGCAGACTCACGATGTAGAGGAGGACAAGGCGAGGGTGCGAGAATAGACTATACATAAGAAGTGGACATGGACACCGTGACGTCACCCATCGGTTTTTGGACTCCCGTTTATTCTCGAGTTTGGCGATTTGGCCGTCACATTCATGGCTTTTTGCAACCAGTGAACGGAAGTAACTATATTTGTCTGTCAATCACAGTAAGCCCGTCCTAAAGTATACCCTGCTTTATGGTCTATTCTCCTCTAAATGGGACCATCATTTAATAAATGAACATCATGCTGTATTAAAGAAGACTTGAAACTAGCAGTTGAGACCATAAACTCATGTTTACAATGTTTACTGAGGTAGAAAATAAAGTGAGAAGTAGAGTCATTTTCTCATAGACTTCAAAACAATCTGACCTCTTTTTTGCAACCAGAGTATTTGCCCCCTGTTGGCCAGTAGAGAGAATGCATGTTTTAAGGCACTTCGCATTGGCTTTACTTTTTAGGAATGGAGGTTGCCACCTGGGTTTGAGTTATTTTGTTGTTGCTGCCACTTTGGATTTAATCCAATAAACAAACTATCAGAACTCACATTGGTGCATTTCAACTTCTTAGTTCTTTTGACTGAGGGCGGACTGGCGCTACAGTGACTCACTATAGCCTCAATGTACAAGTAGTATTACAAGAAAGTAATTTTGGATATCTTTGCAACACAGTACATGTACGTCTTTGACATTACATCAACAATGTCACCTCTTGGTTATTGTTTTAAACAAAAAATCTGGCCAGATCCTATCATTGCACCTTTAAATCAGCAGGATCATTCTCTGGGGACCACACATGTCTATAGCGTACACAATCCCATGGCAATCCATCACAGAGCCTCAGTACTGCTAGCCTGGTAAAAAAATAAAGTATGTATTGACACAACGTTTTGAGTTGACCTTTCAGTAACTGCCTCCCACTTGTCAGTTCTAAATAACTGATAGAGCTCATCTGTTTCTGGGCCATCTGTTGATCAGTGTTACTTAAAGCCACTGATTCAATGCTCACAATCTATCTGAATGTTCATCCTTATGCAGGGATTCAGTGTGTTACGCCATGCCGTGTCGACAAGGGTACTAATTTCTCATCACAAGGTTTCTAAGTGAGCCATTTGGCCAGTAAAAAATCTTCCCTATAGATCTCTATGAGCCTCAGACAATGCGCCATTGATTGAGGAATAATCACAGGCAATTATGGCCGCCAACCTGCTTTCGGCTACATCAACCTTTCACATGAAATGAGGTTCATCTGCGTGCTGGTGACTATTCTCTTCTTCTTCTTCTTCTTCTTCTTCTTCTTCTTCTTCTTCTTCTTCTTCTTCTTTTTTTTAAATTTTTTATAATGCACAGGGACCATGCAAGTGCAGAGAAGAAGGGGAGACATAACTTTACATGAATGATATGCAGACGTCTGCCTTTCCCTACCTCCCCCTCTATGCTTCTCTTAACTCATCCACCCCCATCTGTTCATCCAAAGCACGGCGCAATCTGGCGCAAAGCAACCATCAGGTGTGCGCAGCGCACACGCAGCCCCCTACCCCCCCCCCTCCAGACTTTCATTGCCTCACGCACTAACTTTCAGCTCCTGTTTGTCTTCAAAATAAGGAAATAAGGTTCTCCCACTACTAGACCGGGGTAGGGGCCAAACTTGGTAACGACTAACTCCCCAATATATCGTTCCTTTATCCAGGCTTGATGTGTGAATCTTATGTGCGCTCCCCCTGACCTCCACTGAATCACGGTCCAGAATGCCAGTGATGGAAACAGCTCCAGACAAAAGGCGGATGACACTCAAAAGCAGTGAAAGGAAGAATAAGAGGGGAGGTGGGAGGAGTTTGGAGAGAAACGGGCCCGCGAGCTTTTAAATCATCATTGGAAACTCATTAGAAAGCTGGCGGGGCCGGGCGGAGACGGCCGCACAGATTGCGCGCTCCCGAGCACAATACCGGTAATGAAGTGGAAGCTCGGAGGGAGTGTCCCAGGACAGATTTCTTTGCACTGGTTACTCCGCTGGCCCTAAAGTTCCCCCACAATCTGTGTGCGGGGTGTAAAAAGCTGCATTCATGAGATGTTAACCGCTTTGTTTGTCGGGAGGAATTTATTCAAAGTGTTGCAGCAATCAGCGACAGATGGGCTGGAGGGTGATGGATCGGAGCAGAAGTTAACTAAAGGAAAAAGAGATGGAGTAAAGAGAATACGTGTTTAATGTAACTGGACGTTATCAATCTGGTGGCGTTCTGGTGCCAGTCCAGGCCTGCTGCTCCATTCAGACGTGGCTCACCGCAGTTCACCGCCTGTTGCACCATTACATGTTCAATATCGGTCTCCTGTTGGCGCGATCAGAGTGCAAAGTAGTCTGACAGCATGTCCATTTTATTCCAGCATGATCAAATATGTTGTTTTCCTTAAAACGAGCATATTTACACTGCAGTTTGGTGTGCTTAGTTACTTTTCGTTTGGCTGAAGGTACGTTAGTCTGACCTTTTTTGAGAGAGCACGGGGGAGTCTTTTATTTTTGTCTTGTCCAACATTCCATGCTGACATTAAGGATTAAATAAATAAAATAAATCAACTTTACACTGTTATTGTTTAATTCAATTATGAATTATCGTCTTTTTTCTCCCTTCATTAATTAATAGTATTGTCTAAGGGGACATCGTCAAATGTCTCGGACCAACATTCCAAAACCCAAAGATATATAGTTAACTATGACATATACGGTTGAGTAAAAGCATCAAATCCTCACACTGGACAAACTGCATGAATACAGAACATTTCTGGCCATTTTGCTTTAGGACATTCAAAGTAAATTGCCCCTCTTGCTATACTAAATTGTATTTCTTATAAGCCAACGTTGACTTTAAAGGGCTGTATAAAAGTCGGTGTTGTGGGAAGCTTAACCTATGTTCCATTTTTGGGGAAAAAAAACAAGCCCCCCCCTCACAGGGTTAACAATCAATCAGTCTATCAATTATATTGAAAACCAATTCATATTTAAGTCCACTGTTAAACACGAGTGCCAGACTCGGGGTCTACAGCCTCCAGCCTTTATTTTTCAGCTCAGGGGCCACACAAAAGGGGCCTAATTAACCTGCGAGCCACTTCATCATGCGTTCAATTTTCGATAAGAGTTCAGGAATAATACAGGTTGAATGAGCGCACGAATCCCTCTATACGTGCACTTATAGAGGGATTCGTGGCCCCCGGTATAGAGGTCTTAAAGCACTTCATGAAGTGCTTTAAGACCTCTATACCGGGGGCCGTGACACAAGTTTCTTAAGTGTTGCACTCTCGAGCTGATGGGCGCATTCACTCCGAATCATTTCCATCAATAGTGCAGAGGACGAGGTCATTACAGACGAGCCCTGGAGTGCGGTGCTCCGGTGGAGAGGCGATAATTGGATAATTAGTGCAGGGAACCAATTAGGACTTTGTGCTTGTGATGGCACGCGAGTTAAGCAAAGGTTAGCTGAGAGGGGGAAGGGAGGGGGAAGGGAGGGGGGGGGGGGGGGATTGTTCAGAGCCCTGATCGATTATCTTAGACCCCCCCCCCCCCCTTCCCCTCCCCACACGCACGAACACATACTCCTTTCTCACCCTACGTCTCTCTCTCTCTCTCTCTCTCTCTCTCTCTCTCACCCCACTTTCTCCTTCCACCGCTTATCTGGTGGACAAAAGACACCAAATCGCCTATTTCCATCTCAATGAGTTAAGCCCCGACGAGAGGCAGGGATCGGGCGACCGGCTTCAGACCCCGAATACCCGGCGATCACTAGAGCAAATGGGACCACAATGCAGAAGAAAAGAATGAAAGGAGGAGAGGGAGAGCGAAGGGGGGGGGGGGCTCCTCTAAAGATATATTTATATACGTTAAAGAAAAATGCTAATATGTCCTGTGAAGAATAGAGGGGATTTGGGAGACTCTCTCTAATGCTGCTATTGTTGAACTCGCGTGCAGACGGGGCGAGATCGACACGGTGGTCACGTGAAGGATTCTTTATTCTTTTTTTTTAGGTGTGTGTGTCTGTCCTTCATAAATGACAGCTTTGCTCTGAGGGGCGGCGAGGATGCAAAAACCGTCCAACATTGTAAAGGAGGAAAGAAGTCCTCTCTGTCTGCCTAATGCACGCGCACATGCACGTGCATGGAGTTTAATCCGCCAGGCGAGACTCAACATATAGTGTAATTTGCTTTTGATTGCTCTCTCTTTTCTGCGTGTGAGAGAATGCTGAGCGGTATTAGGAGCCCTGTGTACTCTAAACACATAAAGAAATGACACCAGGGTTCTCACACGACGGAATACAAAAAAAAGCACATTATATTACTGTGGTTTAATAGAAGCTCTGGGACAGAATGGGCTCCTCACAATGCTTTAGAGTGAAAGACAGATCTTGTGGATCAGACTCACTTTATAGCTGACACAAATCCATCAGTTACATTATATCTTCTTATTGTCACTGATACTTATTGCTATTTATTCTAATGCGTTCCTTAAAATAATAGAAACACATTTGAAGGGCGTCCAGAATCAGAAAACTGCACGAAGCTGGTGTCTATCTAATTTTTGTAATAATGCAGCCATAAACGTTGATAATACTTTTGTAAAGCTTAATTAGTTATTAATAATAACATTATTGTCCAGATCTGGAAAAACTGATATATCAACCATTTACTAAGGGAATATATATATGTAAAGTATTGGGGTAGTGAGGGGGGCTGAAACTTGTTTTACACTTTGTAATAAAGAAAAGAAAGAATTGCCCTCCAGTCATTCATATTTCCTTTGAACTCTCCTGTCGAATAGAGAAAGTGTAACAACTTCCCACATGTCAAAGACTTGTTTAATCAGCCTACCTCCATTCAAACCGTTATGTCTTATTGGAATTTCTAATGGGCAACACCAAAGTCTGAATTGAACACCTGATTCAAGGTCTACTGTCTTCTGCAGGTGGCAAAGTGCAACATTAGGAGTTTGTGGGACAAGTGAAAAAGACCCTCCCCATCTCTAATAGATTATAACTAATCTTTAAACACTATAAAATAATTATTAACCATTAATAACCCAACTTATAAACTCCCTGTACATTCGCCTGATTGGAAAGAGTTAACACTCATGTAGGAGCTGACAGTTTTGCTGTGATGTCCTTAATTAATCACAGAATGACGTCTCTTATCGCGTGGGACAGGCCTGACTGTGTCTAACTATGCAAGCTGCTTGACTAGATGTTGCCCATTCAGGTGTCTCCTATTTGACTTTCTGTGGCAGATGGGTTCTTTATAGAACATGCCAACTGATATTAGCTTCTACTGCAAGGCGAGTGTTGCCCCTGAAAAAGCTGTTTGTTGTGTGTGTGTGTGTGTGTGTGTGTGTGTGTGTGTGTGTGTGTGTGTGTGTGTGTGTGTGTGTGTGTGTGTGTGTGTGTGTGAGAGAGAGAGAGAGAGAGAGAGAGAGAGGGAGGGGGTGAGTAAGGGAAAAAGTGAAAGAGAGACTGATTCCAATGGGAAGAATGAGAAAATCTCTTAAAGAGCCGTGACGGGGCCCCGGTCGCTCTCTAAATGTATTTTAATAGGAGGGACCCTGATGTCCAGGCCAATTCATCTCCCATCTCCCTGTAATGAAAGGAGTCGTGGCCGGGACTGGGGCAGGTCTGGGGGAGGTGGGGTGGGTGGGTGGGTGGTGTGTGGGGATGGAGGGATGGCATACAAAGGTTGCATGCGGCTTTGCCTCATTATGCTGCAGTTAGACGGAGGGCTGCACGGAGGCAGCGGGGGTTAGGGTCCCCACAGACCAGCTCAGGGGCCACAATGCCGGCATGGACGGCTGCAAAGGGAGACCCTGCCATGCCATTATCCCGCCGCTGCTAACTAGGGCTTCATACGCCTTTGATATAATCTCACTATTGAAATCCTGATAAATCCTCCCTGCGTTTACAGCCAAATCCCATTTGTAACGGGCTCGCGAAACAATGTGCGAGTGAGTGCGTGCGTGACCGCATATGAGTGTGTGTGTGTGTGTGTGTGTGTGTGTGTGTGTGTGTGTGTGTGTGTGTGTCTTCACCTGCGCCTCTCTGTTCTGGCAGACGAGGCCAAGGAGAGTCGCATGTTAAACCGGCCCGTTACATTGGCTTTAGCTAAAAAAAAAAAAAAAAAAAAAAAGAAGAAAAATCCCCTCTCTCGCGCACGAGACATCTCGTGAGCCGATCTTAGCTGAAGACGAATTAGAATAAAATCAATGTATAAGTGGATATAGTCCCTTTCTAGTCCCAGATATGATCTGATAGGCAAGAAATTACTGGATTACAACACACAAAGGGGGCGAATAATAGAAGTCAGAGCAAATTTATGGAATTTATTAATGAGAATAAAATGAGCAATAAAGCGACGCTATTGCCACCAGTTACACCACATTCTTTGAATCCCCGGCTCAGCCATTATTCAGCATGTTAAGCTGCCTCAGCATTATGGGGTCTATCAGAAGTGCATTATATGAAATCCTATCTGTCTGGGTGAGTGGATAGGGCCACTCTGAGGTGGGAGGAAAGGACAAATCACGTCATATTTTTTTTTTACATGGGTGAAGTTATTCTGCCACCAGAGGTGGAGAGGTCACTGGGACAGCTCAGCCTCCCAGTTGACTGCTTTTGCTCCAGAGGGCTACATGGGACACGTGCGTGGGGATCCAACCGAAAAAAAGTGTTCGAGCATAAATCTCTTTAATACTGAAAGTGCGCCTATATGGTACAGCATCCTGAGCAGACACTGCTATTCAAATGCTTTGTCCTCTAGCTCAGGGACACTGCGCATCTCCGTACCCCCCACCCCCCCCCCCCCCCACCCCCCTCCTGCCCATGTGTCGGTGCGCAGACTCATTTAACAGCCCGAGGAACATAAACAAGCAACGGAAACTATAGCTGTATTAAATCAAGCCCCATGTTTAGCCCACATATTGGGTGCCAAGTCTCTCCGCACAGTCCAGGAATCTCTAAACAGGGTTTAGAGGTCTTTTCAGAAGTCCCCCCTTTTTTTTTTCTCCCTCTCCCCCCTCTCAAAGCCCGGATTGGTCACAGTGCGGCTCATTTGCATGCCTCCCCGTATAAACCCTCCTGCAGACACTGCAGCCCTCTTGCGCTGAGAGAGCAGCACACCTCAGTAGAGAGAAAGAGAGAGAGAGAGAGCGGAGCGCATTCAGAGTGCGCATTGAAAGACATATGGAATATTTATTATTGGCTCTGAACAAAGAGATAAACATCCCCGGAAAGTGGAGGTGAGCGGGGAAGGAGTAGATTTCTGCAGGTGCGTTTTGTTTCAACTTTAAATCGGACTCAGTGCGGACAGTTTGCCGAATTTCAGATTATTTTGGAGTGAAGGTGTCAAGATGGGAGAAACTGGGTGGAACGGGCTGTTAGTGGTGCTAGTGTGCGTCTCTTTGGCAAGCCTGGCTGCTGTCACACAAGGGAAGACGGTGAAATATCAGACATTCGAGGAAGACGCGCCGGGGACGGTGATTGGAAACTTGGCCAAGGACATGTCCTCCGCGGGCTCCAGGACCAATTTCAGGATGATGAAACAGTTCAACTCCTCTTTCATCCGCCTGAGGGAGAGCGACGGGCAGCTGGCCATCGGGGAGAGGATCGACAGAGAGCGGGTCTGCAAACACACCCTGCAATGCCTCATCGCTTTCGACGTGGTCAGCTTCTCCAAAGAGCAGTTCAAACTCATCCACGTCGAGGTGGAGGTCAAGGACATCAACGACAACTCCCCCGAGTTCCCCCGGAAAGAGTCGAGCCTGGAGATCTCCGAGAACACAGCGGTGGGCACGCGGATCCCGCTGGACTTCGCCGTGGATGAGGATGTTGGGGTGAACTACATCCAAAGCTACCAGATCTCCGTCAACAGCCACTTTTCAATCGACGTGCTCAGCAGGGCCGACGGGGTTAAATATGCGGAGCTGGTGCTCATGAAGGAACTGGACCGGGAGACGCAGGCTTCTTACGCGCTGGAGCTGGTCGCCATGGACGGCGGCAACCCGTCCCGCACCGGAACAACGCGCATCAACGTCAAGGTGAAAGACTACAACGACAACAGCCCGGTGTTCGACAGGAGCAGCTTCTCTGTGGACCTGCCCGAGGACGCACCGATAGGTTTCCTCTTGCTGGACCTGAACGCGGAAGACCCGGACGAGGGGCTGAACGGCGAGGTGGTTTACGGGTTCGGCCACCAGGTGCCGACGGAAATACGGCAACTCTTCAGAGTGGACAGGAAGACCGGGCGGCTCACCCTGGAGAGCCCGGTCGACTTTGAAAGTAAGAACACGTACGAGTTTGACGTCCAGGCCATGGACCTGGGTCCGAACCCGAGTCCGGCCATCTGCAAAATTGTGGTGCAGGTGCAGGACGTTAACGACAACGCGCCGGAGATCTCCATCACCCCTATGACGTCCATCACGGCGGGGATAGCGTACATCACGGAGGCGGCGGCCCGGGAGAGCTTCGTGGCTCTGGTCAGCACCTCGGACAGAGACTCGGGCGCCAACGGGCAGGTGCACTGCACGCTCTACGGACACGATCACTTCAGACTGCAGCAGGCGTACGAGGACAGCTTCATGATTGTCAGCACCAGCCCGCTGGACCGGGAGAAAATCCCGGAGTATAACCTCACGGTGGTGGCGGAGGATCTGGGCTCCCCTCCCTTCAGGACCATCACTCAGTACACAATCAGACTGACGGACGAGAACGACAACGCTCCGGTGTTCAGTAAACCGGTGTACGAGGTGGCCGTGGTGGAGAACAACGCACCTGGCGCGTACATCGCCACGGTGGTGGCGCGGGACTTGGACATGGGGTCAAACGGGAAGGTCAGCTACAAGCTGGCGGACACATACTTCATGGGCTCCCCCATTTCCACCTTCGTGTCGCTGGACCCCGCCAGCGGGTCGCTTTACGCGCTCCGGAGCTTCAACTATGAGGTGATGAAGCAGCTGGAGCTCCGCATCACGGCCAGCGACGGCGGCTCCCCGGCCCTGTCCGGCAGCGCCAACGTCTACGTGAGGATCGTGGACCAGAACGACAACGCACCGGTGATCACTCAGCCACCTATGAACAACGGTTCCGCCGAAGTCCTCCTGCCCCGGGACGCACCGAGCGGCTACGTCATCACCCGGGTGGAGGCGCGGGACGCGGACGAGGGCGTGAACGCGGAGCTGTCCTACGGGCTGGCCACCGGAGAACCCTCCGTGTTCTCGGTCAACAAAGCCACGGGGGAGATCTACCTCAACCAGGTGCTCAGCCACGACGTGGACGAAACTCTAAGCGTGACCGTGACGGTGAGCGACAACGGGCGGCCCGCGCTCACCTCCACCGCCACGCTCCACTTCCTCATCATCGCGGGCTCCCCGCCGAGCGACAGGACGGTGTACCAGCCGGGCGGCGGGGAAGAGATGCACGCGCAGTGGGACCTGTCCGTGGTGATCATCGTCGTCCTCGCGGGGAGCTGCACGCTCCTGCTGCTCGCCATCATCCTCATCGCCACCACCTGCAACCGTCGCAAGCGGGACAAGAGCGGAGAGGACAGCGACTCGTACGGGGAGAAGGGCACGCTGGAGCGGGGCAGGAACCACGTGGCGGACAACCCGCTGCTGCCTCTCCACGCGAGCGGGGAGAAGCGGGCTTTGAAGGACACTCCTACAGCAGCCAGCCCGGGGGGTTCACCTCGGCTCACCCCGGGGGCAGCGACATGTGCTCGGCCTCAGAGGACGGCAGCGAGGTGCCCTGCGTGTATGACTCAGACAGCAACAGCAAGCCTCGAGGGAATAAACACGAGGTGAGATGCACCTTCGGGACATTGTGCTCCAGGTGTGTGTGTGTGTGTGTGTGTGTGTGTGTGTGTGTGTGTGTGTGTGTGTGTGTGTATAGTGGCACACAACAATGAGTAATCTGTGTTCATCCAGCAGACACTAACCTATGTGTTCTTTCTCCTCTCTCCTCCTGCAGGGCTACTGCACTCTGCCCGGCTATGGAAACGCCAAAGAAGCGGTGAGACCCATCACCATCTGGAAGGGGAACTCTTACACCACCATCTCTGCCAGGGACCCGGCCTTCAGTGGCAAAGACAGTGGCAAGGGGGACAGTGACTTCAACGACAGTGACAGTGATGTGAGTGGGGATGCTGGCCTGAAGAAGGATGGTGCAGTGGTTCCTCCCATGGGTGGCCAAAATGGTAAGGGCAAGATCAATGACACATCTGTCTGGCTCTATATAATGATGTCATTAAAGTGCTGTGCTGTGGTTCTAAATCTAACTCCTCTTCCCCCTTTTCTTCATCTCCTCCAGCTCTGTGGGCCTGCACCAGTGAATGTAAGGTCCTGGGCCACTCGGATCGCTGCTGGAGCCCCTCAGCAGTGAGAGCCAACGCCGCTCCTTCTCCAGCCCCCACCCTGTCCTCCTTCAGCAGCCTCTCCAAGACAGCCTCTCTGCCCCGGGACCCCAACCGCCGGGACAACTACTACCAGGCCCAAATCCCCAAAACAGTTGGTCTGCAGAGCGTGTACGAGAAGGTGCTGCACAGAGAGTACGACTACGTTCTGGTCACCCCACCCAGGCCTGTGAGGGTGCAGGAGATCAGTGATATAGCCATCCCTGTCTACACCCCCACCCCAACACACTGTCCCAACAACGACATCTAAAAAAAACAAAAAAAGACATTGCACACATACAGAATTAAGCTCACTCTGAAAGAAATGTATAGTGTATTCAAAGATTTAATTTATGCTTCATTGACAATGAGAATACTGTACATTTTTAAAGTGATTTGTTGCCGTGGAGAGTGTGCATATATAAGTTTATATCCTAATATTTCAGTGTCTTTGTTTTATTGTAAAAAGCCACGCTTGATGGCCATTCAATCACTTTGAGACATTCTGTTGGACATGAAGTGTATCATATGCAAGTTTTGTACATACAGAGATTTTATTTTTTATAAAAAGTAATAATTAAGCAAAGATATGTACATATGAATTGTAATTATTCATATTTAAGCACGCTGACTATTTAAAAAATGGCCCCAGAAACTGTGCAGTTGGAGGGCTGTTGAACCACAGTATATCAAGTTTGATAAGGATGTATTAAATAATTTGAATGCAATAAGAAGTAATTGTACAGAATTTTTTTTTTTTATCGTCCACAATATTCTGAGGGAAAATAAACTTTGAAATACTGTTCTGAACATGTGAGTGATGTGTTTTCTATATATAACACGAAGATCCTGGTGAGGTGAGAGTCGGGCGTGTGTGAGGCATCAGTCAGGCCAGTCACTATAGGAAAAGCCAACAGGCGTCGCTGTTATTGCAGTATAGTGAGCCTCTGTCCTTGCCGCCCACCGAAGAAGGTCAGTTTAGGTTTTTTTTCTTTTTTTCTTTTGTGAATACGATTTTTCTGGTGCGATGCCAGAGCAGACGCCAAGGCTTTTTTTTTCCAGCAAATCACTCTCACACCTCATGCATATCAAAAGCGAACTCCTTCACAGTTTCTCTCATTTTCATGGACGTAATAAGTGCATTTTACTGCCCAAGACCTGCATGTTAATACAAGAATTAAAGATATGCTGAGGTTTGCCATTAGGCATACATAAATCATCACCGCCTGAAATGTGCGCACGGTTGAAATATTGAGACCGACTATGCGTAAAGACGCATTTACCATTCGTCTCCAAAGCCAAAGTCTAACAACCTAACACGTTTGATAGTCATCAAAACGCACATGATTTTTTGTCAAAGAACAAGAAGTCCTTGGGAGAAAATCCTCCTACTGTCCTGTCAAGATATGTTATTTTTTATTTTTTTTTGTCTATGCCAAATGCGCACGTTGAGCCACTTACGTAATCCACCACATTATCATTAATATGTACAGGACAATGTTCATTACGCAGGTCTTGATTCTGATAAAGAAGACATGGTGAAAATAGTAAACACACTGTCTCAAAGCTGGAGAAAACATGCGACATTCCGCCAGGGTCACCTTTGACCTGCAGCAGTCTGTGGAGGCATTGAGAGAGAGAGAGAGAGAGAGAGAGAGAGAGAGAGAGGAGGGGGAGTGCCAAGGTGATATTATTCTTAATTGACGAACAGATTTTAGCCGAGGTTGCCCTCATGATATGAAATAGAGGATCGTAGCAGGAGATTGCTTTTATGATATTCAAAGGAGAAACATGATGAATACTCCTCTGAAAGATAAAACATTACTTCTGGCTTAAATTAGTGGTTGATCATAACGTGGTGATCACCATTGGAAAGTTTACACATAGTTTCAACACCACAGCGTAAAACACGACCTGCCTGTGTGAACGAGCCAACGTGTCCATCCTCCTCCTGAGAGGGAGGGAGGGAGGGAGGGAGGCAGAGAGAGAGAGAGGGAGGGAGAGAGAGAGAGAGAGGGGAGTTAGTGGTCTAGGGTTCCCTCAGGTGTTTGGCTCCAGTCATGGCCGGGAACTCAGAGAAAGTACCGATCGCCTCGGCGGGACCGGAGGACCTGCAGCACTTCATGCCCCCGGTGAGTTTTCAGCTCTATGTGGTGGGATTATCCCGGGATATGGAGGTCTGTGGGACTGATGTAGAATACGGTAGGCAGGCTACATCTGTAGGGGCCAGTCAGAAGTTTCACCTTCCATATGGCGCATACAGATGACCAAAAAAACCCACTCTGTAACTTAACAATCTGCTTGTTTTACCAGAATCTGACCCATGATCAACCAATCATGGGTCTAATTGGGTTGTCGGGTGAAATTACTTTGTTATCTTCCAGGATGATGTTGTGTTCATGGACATGTGGTCATTTTCTTGGGCTGGGGGTTTGTTTCTTTTACGGTAGGCCTACTCCACCGTGGCCGTGAAGCCCGCCGCCACCGGCCGCCTCCTGAAGGCCGGGATCGCGGTGCTCATCGCCGGGGCTCTCCTACTGCTGCTGGGGGCTGTTGGAGCTTTCTACTTCTGGAACAACAATGAAAAACACGTAAGACTAATATGTTATCGTCTCTCTGACTTACACGAGAAAAAAAAGGACTTTACGAAAATGATGAGGGAGAGAAGGGGGTTGTCATTTTGTCTCTTGACTTTTTGGGGAGAGCTGGGGAGAGTCTTATAGTTTCTTCTCATCCTAAATTTCATTTAGATTTTCCTTTGAAAAAGACAACTTCCACCTGCTACATGATTCATAAAGAAGCCCTTTGTCACTTACAGAGGACAACAGTTCTGTCTCTGAGTCATGTGTTTATTTATTTATAAGATGGTGACATACATTAGAGGTCCTATTAATATATTACTAATAAGATATTCAAAGCAAACACCAATAAGCATTTGGAATGCCTTTCTTTTTACAAAAGTAAATATTTCAATCAAAAGTCAAATCAAATGGAATCTGATCTGCTAAATAATTATTTTTGTTCCGATGTAGTTTCACTCTATGTTCAAACTGCATCTAAAATGAGTTGCTCTACCATAGAAAAAAACAGACTCATGCCCTATTAAAATAATGTCACTTGATTGAAGAAATTCTTGAAACAAGCAGTTTTAAATTGGAGACAAGTAAAATTAAGTTGTCACTGGTAACATTTTTTACTTGTTTGAATTAAAAGGAGACTCAAGAGTTTTTCTTTTTTTTTGCAGTGTAGGCAAACAGTAAAATGGAAATTCAACACTCCAGCTCCATGGTGCGCTCTGCTTGGTGAATGGGGGCGTTGTGTGTGTGTGTGTGTGTGTGTGTGTGTGTGTGTGTGTGTGTGTGTGTGTGTGTGTGTGTGTGTGTGTGTGTGTGTGGGGGGGGGTGGTGGTGGTGGTGGAGGGGCGTCTTTGGTCCGTCTGATGCTCCAGGAGCAGGAGGTGTAGGAGACGAGAGGGAAAATGTAGCTTTTCGGTGTTTTTCTTCCAATATGAAGTTAGAAAATGCTATTAAGACATGATGAAAGGCTCTGTAGAAGGGTCATCGTCACCCAGAGCTGCACGGATTGTATTCTTCTGACCAATTTTGAATGAATACATGCGTCTGAAAGAGCCATCCAGAAAAGAGAGGTAGTATGTGTGAGGGCAAAGTAAGATTGGAAGGGGAGGATGAGGGAGGGTGTTAAAAGAGAGGGGGCTGGTGTGACTCTCAAGACTCTCATACCTTACATGCCAGTCTGAAAACTTGTGTGTGTGTGTGTGTGTGTGTGTTTGTGTGTGTATAGGTCTACAATGTCCACTACAGCATGAGCATCAATGGGAAAGTGGAGGAGGGTACGATGGAGATCGACTCGGCCAATAACATGGAGCGGTTCAGCACCGGCAGCGGGGCGGACGAGGCCGTGGAGGTCCACGACTTTGAGATTGTGAGTTGGATTCTAAAATAATCAAAACTATCTAGTGGGTTCGAGTGACTGAGCAATTTGGAGAAGAGGTCAATCCGATTTGTTGAACCTTTATAATTTCTTGTGGGGAGATTGCAGCAAGGAGACATGCCATCTCCCTTTAGGCCAGTCAGTGTCAAGATGCATCGTGCTTCCAATTTTCATTAAATGCAGACTGGTGGTTTTTGACCTTTAATTAAAGCAGCCCAATCAGGCCAATCAAACTAGTGAAGCAGCACTTGTGGTCTTTAAACGATTAAAATCTTGACCTTTAATCGACGTGTCCCTGTGAGTGTAATTTTTTAAATCTTGAACAAAATGCAGGGTCCACCCAAAACTGTCATTGAATCATTTATATAACATACGATGTACACATTTTCTTAGCCACAGACGCCTGCAGAGCGCTGAGGATGGCAAAACAAGGGGAGAAGTTCTGACTTACAGCTTTTTGTTTGTCCTCTGGCCTCTCCAGGGGATCACAGGAATCCGGTTTTCAGGGGGCGAGAAGTGCTACATCAAGACCCAAGTGAAGGCCCGACTGCCCGATGTGGAGGCTCTCAACAAGGAGTCGATGACATTCGACCTGGTGGGTTGGTCCTGTCCGTCTTGTGTGTCCTGCGAAATAATGTTTGGTCCATTCTGTGATGAGCTTTGAATTTGTTATTCAGTGAACTCATCATTTGCACATTTCCACTTCATGAGCTTAACAAACTGTAAGGCTTTGGAAAGCAAAGTTCTTCCTTCTTCCTTATATTTTTTCAAACTAGGACGTTAGCTTCAGACGTCCTTTGTAGATTGTTTAGTTTATGACCAAACACCTGCAAAACTAACATTCCCATCAGCCTCAGCAAAACGTTGAGTTTAGTATTACTAAGCAAATGTTAGCCTGTTAACTTTCTAAACCAAGACGGTGAACATGGTAAACATTAAAACCTGCTAAACATCAGCATTTTAGCACTGTCACTGTTAGCCCAGCCGTTAGCATTAAGCTCAATGCGCCGCTGTAGCTAGGCACATATATAAAGCTTTTTGATTCATCAGGAATACATCGGACAGTTTGACCACTTCTTTACCTAAATGTATTATAGAACTAGTACTTAGTACTTATAATAGTTACAACTGGAGATATGACCACCCGTTATTAACGACTTCTACACTGTCTAATAAACCATAAAATGTAGAGACACAATGATAGTTGGTCATTAATAAAGAGCTTTTCACTTTCTAATAACAAGACAGATAAAAAGAGGAGGATACATATCAAGCGATAAAACCTGGAAATAAAAACCTTATTTTAAAACGGCTTATTAATGAAAAATCTGTATTAAATATATCTTTAAAAAGGCCATTTATGAATCCAGTTGTTTCATATCATAAACCGTTTTTACTACAAGTTCCCACTTCTGATATAAAGCTAGAGTATGCTGAGGTATTAGCATGAATCACCCGAGCCAATGATAAACCTGGAACACACGGATGATTTTTATGTGGGTTCCCATCACGTAACAGCTTGGAGGACTCAAAATAACACAACAGAGGACTGCACTGCATAAACCATGTGTGTGTATCATCAAAACACACACACACACACGCACACGCACACACACACACCACCGCCTGTGATTGTTCAATTGAGGCTGTCTGATAATTAAAACCATTTAGCTCTGCATAAGCCTCACATCCACATGAATCCACATCACCACAATTGCCCTCATGAACGTGCAGTTACACACACACACACACACACATACACCCACAGACACACACACACAAACGCAAACGCACAATTAATTATCACGCAGCGCTGCTCTTATTGCCTCTCTCTGCCTAAACAGATCATTTATTTGACGTTTGTGCTTTTGTGTGCGTTTGTGTTATTGCCTCTCTTTGCCTCATAAATGATCGTTTGGCTCACGTTTGTGTGTGTGTGTGTGTGTGTGTGTGTGTGTGTGTGCGTGTGTGCGTGTGTGTGTGCAGACAGGGAGATGTTGCTACAATGGTTGCTGCAGGCTGGTCATTTACTATAATTTAGAGTGATGGCAAATATGGGTTAGATAAGCGCGTGCACACACATACACACATTTGCCTTACCATCCAGAGAGACTGGTTCAGATAAACTCTTATCAGTGGAGCAGTAGAGAAGGACCCTTGCTTTTATTTGTCCCTCCAGCAAATCATTTGAGCTGGGGGAAAAAAGAAAAAAAACATTATTTCTAAAAAGGTTGGAGGAAAAAGTTCTCTAAACACGGCTGTGGCTAGAGCAGTGCAGCCCTCAGGAAGAAATGCCTGTGGGCAAAATCATCCCCACAGAATTCCCCTTTTTTTACCTGCAGGCTGTGGATACAGAGTATATATGTTTACTTTACAGTATCTCCTCTGGAAACCTCATTAGTTTATCTGCAGAAACCTGCAAATTTAGGCCATCCTATCTCTGCTTCCCTTCAGATCTTGATGAGTCCTGACATCGCGTTTACAGCTAAATGTTAGTGCAAAGGGAATCTGTATACTGAAGCCTGAAGGGCTGCCTCTTTACTACATGATTTTATGTTGTTATAAGGAGCTTTAACAGCAGGCCATTAATGCAGATTAGACTCGGACAGGATGCAGAGACTGTGGTCTATTTAAAGGGGAAGTCTACAACATCCATAAACAAGTGTGATATTAAACCAGATGCATTGTTGTGATGCTTGTTTGGATTTGCACTGGGTGTCTGCTCACTGCTCCTCACCTTGTTCACCCCTAAAGGAGGACGAGGTGATGCCGGCCAAGTTCGAGGACGATCTGATCTGGGTGGCGGCTGACTCTCCCCTCTCGGACTCCGGCTTCCTCAGCAACAAGATTAAGGACTTGTGTGGAGACCTGCCAATCTTCTGGCTCCGTCCCACCTACTCAACCAGTAAGCAACACCCAGCTCACGGTAAAGATATGGAAATGTGAATCCAATGAAAAACTGAGAGTGAAATACTGTTTTCAAGGCCCTTTTTTAACAAAACAAAAGAGGTTATAGGTCAAACGATCTCTAGAATTTCCATTTAACATCGCAGTTGTTGAAGCCACGGAAAAGGAAAACAAGCTTAAAAGAAAAGCAGAAGTCCTTTTGAAGTTTCAGAGCTACAGAGTGTACAATTTTTAGCACGCTGGGAGGGGGTCAAAAGTTCTCAAAACACAATTTTCCTCTACTTCATCTGAGGACTTCAAATTGCTGCCAGAGAAACGGCTGCGCAATCAGGAGCCGCGCCACATTAGTGCCACTCGGCTCCTAAATTTGGGCTGCTGTCAGATACTGAGACTGTGATGTGTGCAGGCGGACAGAGGGAGAGGAGGGCCGCCGCCCCCGCCAGCGCCGTCAGGCAGCCGTGGCCGGGGAGGAGGAAGAGGACGTGGAGGCAGAGTTCAACCCGGAGAACCCTTATCAGGTGAGTCACACAATCACACTCTTCTTCTTCTGTTGTGCTCGCCCCTGTCCGTTCAGATCTGAGGGGCCACCTGAGATGACTTTTTGCTGAGGAGAGTTCCTCACAGCTGTGCGAGCGGCAGCAGATGCCGGGGTCAGGGCGGAGGGGGCCCGGATTGTCGCTGCAAATCTGAGTGTATGCGTGGGTGTGTTTTCTATGTGAGGCTGCCTGTCCAAAGCTTTCCTTTCAGCATTGAGGCTATATGAATAATTCCACAACATCTCCCCCTGCCCCCTCCCCCGCCGTGGCCCCTTTGCCCTTCTGAGCACACACAGACTCTCATACATACACCACCTCCCATGCCCTCCATCCTCACCTCTTATGTTGGGCCCCATTTTTACAAATCCGTCTCCCTTCCATCTCTGAGCTCCCCCCCCCCCCCCAACCCCCTGCTTCACACTCCTGACAACCACAGAGGGGGGTAGAACAGCAAGCGCTGCGTGGAAAAAGAAAATATTTGACAACAAAAACCCACATCTGACAACATCCCCTCCTCCCCGCCCGGCCTGTCGGAAATCCATTTTTAATTGGTTTGAAACGAGTCTCCTCCGCCCTAAAGACGTTCAGCATCACATGTCGCACAAATTCTGCGTTTATTCTGACCGCTCTCCTCTCTGTCTCAACACTCAGAGAGGTCTCGAGGGCGAGCAGGGCGGCATGAACATCGACCCAAGGCTGGACCACGAGGGCGTGTGCTGCAACGAGTGCCGTCGCGGCTACACCCACTGCCAGAGGATCTGCGAGCCGCTGGGAGGGTACCACCCGTGGCCGTACCACTACCGTGGATGCAGGGTGGTCTGTAGAATCATCATGCCCTGCAACTGGTGGGTGGCACGCATTTTGGGTCTGGTGTAAACACCCTGACGTACCTGGGACATGTTGGAGTCCAAAAGAGGGGAGAAACTAGGGAGGGTTGGGGTTCCAAGGGAGGGGAGGTGGCTTCTTATAGTCATCTACAGTAGTTACCTGTCGGTCTGAGCAAATTAAATGAACAGCATCAGTAACATTAGAAATATACGGTGCAGAATCTAGGACAGACATGTTCTCACATGTGAAAGCAAACTGCACAGCTTGTTATTAAAAAAAAGAAAAAAACAATATCTGCTGTGGATTTAGATCATTCTGTTTTCAATTAAATGAATTGATCTATTGACACCTGCATTGATTTTTAAATATGTATAACTCCACCCATGTATCGATAGGAAAAGCGCATATATTTATAGAGCTGGTAATTGTTCCTTTTTCTTTACACTCTTTGATGTAAATAAATGTATAGGGCGCAATGTATTCCAATAGCAGTCAGCTGGCTTTAATAGAACCCATTGTTTGTTTCACTTGTCGTCACTCTAGCGCAATATATTTTAGAGTCTTGTGTTTTTAACTCTTTCCTTTTCTTGTTTCACTCTCTTGAGTAGCTCTCATTAAAACAATGTACTGTATGCGCCCTAGCAAACTCTCACCCAAATGTGCTTTCATCTGCATTGAAGACGCTATCTCAAAGTGCAATATCAGTGAATAAATTGTTTTTATTTAAATAAACCTTATAGTGTCACCCCTCTTTTCTTTTTTGACCCGATGACTTCATATCCTGTCTGTAAATACATATTGCTTATTATTTATCACTGGATTTATTTAGGAACAGCCCCTCCCTATCGCACACTCAAAAGACACTTCTCAGTTTGGAGATGCGTCACATCTGGTAGCTGCTCCAAAGGGATGAGCAGAATGAAGTTTCCAGCGTCCTTTAATGTGAGAGTTGCAGCTCTAGAACTCTTTAATGAGACTAAAGACTCTGTAGCCGTCACGCTCCCAGATCTTACCCACGATGCAAAGCGCTTAGCTCCTTTTGATGTCACAGAGCCGCCTCAGGCAGGGGTAGGGGGTAAGGATGGGGGCGGTGTGTTTGTGTGTGTCAGGGATAGTGTAGGAGTGTGTACGTGTATGTGTGCGCGAGTGTGTTATGAAGCTCAGAGTTCCATCCAGAGCCACAAACGGGCGTTTGATCGTCACGAGAGATGAAATGATGTGTGATGAATTTAACACTTAACTCAGTGTGAGAGGCTTGATGATGCGGTTTGGAGGCTGATCCATATTAATGCTCTCTCGCCGCGGCAGGACGCCCCCTCACTGCTACAGCTGCCGCATACATGTGGTTGGAGAACGGGGGGGTTGCCTGCTGTCCCACATTTCCGTCTGGAAATCACCACTCCACCTCAGGGCTGCATCCTCGCCTGCTGGCCAAACAGCTCGGGGCTCTCCCGTCTTGATACCGATCGAGCCACGATACGTAAAAACCGTGTCCTCGAGCTGTCAGCCGTATCTGAGCCGCCCTGCGCTCATATCAGTAATGCCACATTTTCATTCCTCCCAGCACATAATCACAGAGCAAGGCTCTCCGTTATAATATATTGCCGGTTTTTATTTTTCCATCTGGTGGATCACTTCCTACTTTTCCAACCTGTCCAAAGCAGTTTCCAGAGACATTGGACCATAAAACGTGAGACAAAAGTTTGTGAGGCAAACAACAAATCTTTTATTTACACTGAAGCTTGAATCACACTGAGGGGAACGACCGGTGCTAAGCCGCTGGCTGACACGCCACACACATTCCAGAGAAGCCAGTTGGCAAAGGACTGCTGTTGACTTTTTACCGAGCGTACAGGATAAAAAAAAAATAAAAACAGCATGAGCCGAGAAATGCAATCATAGCTACCAGTTAAACATCTCAACCGGTACTTATTTTTTAACAACTTTACATTTTTATACAAGTGCTGATAATAGGAAGTCATGAAAGGCTCTCAAATAGAAAGGCTGTGGGCGTTTTTAAGAAAACCAGGGGAGGCAGAGGAGAGAAAAGGAAGAATGATCTGAAAGTTGAATTGGAGCATTTCCGGTCTGTCAGTCACAACTTTAATCCAGACTTCCCTTTATAGTCCATTGGCTTTTAAAATCAGACATGTAATTCAATCTGTTCAACAGATTAGTCAAATTAAATGACAGCATCAGGTGGTAAATTATTGTGGGGGGGGGGAGAGGCATGGGTGAATTTGGTTTTGTGAAAGTGGGAACACTGGAGCTCCCTGCACTTAGTGAGCAACAGCACAACTGAGGTGTTTGGGAAGAGGAGGAAGAAGAAGAAGTGCACGGCCACGGATACTGCAGGGCAACAGGCGCTCCTGCTGGAGTTCAGATGGATAAATGAGAAGAAAGAGGAGAGGGGGGAGTGGAGGGGGAGTGAGTGAGTGAGTGAAGTGCTCAGTACTTCTTGAACTCCACGTCCTCCGGTGGGCTCATGTCCACTTTTCTCTTGCCCACATCAACCCAGTTGGTGCTCAGGACTGTACCACCGGACTCCATCTGCACGGGGACGAAGAGAGACAATGCTGTAGTTATGCAACACCTTCTTCTCTGCTAAAAAAAAAAAAAACTACTTAGATGAGTCCACGACAGCTTCATCGATTCCACATGACAAGTATTGATGAACGACGTGGATTTTCCTACCATCAACTCATTTGTCATTTTTCTTGTTATTTCACAATAAACTAAAAAGTTAAATAATTCAAAAGGCTGATTTGCACATAAGATGACCTTTATTCTCCTTAAGGTCTTCTGCTCTGTGTTGTTAAAACCAAACGCAGAAATGAATGTTGAAACACTGTCAGCATTAGGCTTTATGTAGGAAATGACAGTGAATCCCTTTTTTAAGTGTACCATTGTACTCCAGCATCGTGAGATCATATCGTTAGTAACACAGAATGCTGACCCCCTCCCCCCCATCTTCAATCAACATTTAATCGTAATCATCATGCCCACATCCTTCTGTACACATAAATACACTCTTAAGGAAGCTCATTAACTAGCTAATCAATGTGTTGTATTTCAGACCTCCATACACTAAGCAACAGTGTTTACAACCCCAACAAAGCAGCCAAAGCCTTTAAGGACATCTTTTATTCATGGGGGACAATGTCGGTCTTTCGAACGGTCCACCACTTTGGTCTAGACGGAAATATCTCGACAACTATTGGATGGATCGCCATGAAATGACGTAAAGACACTCATTGTCCCCAGAGGAAGAAGTCTGCGGACTTTGACGATCCCCTGACTTTTCTCCTAGCACCAACATAAGATTGACATTCATGGTGTGGATTGAAAACAATTGGAGGGATAACAATGGAATGTTCTTCTCACATGAGGTCAGGTCAAAATTTCAATTTGTTGAATATTTTATGGATACCTGCAAAACTAATGACCTTCCCATCAGCCTCAGCTGTACTCTATGTTTAGCGCTAATCAGCAAATGTTAGCACACTAGAATGCTGGAACTAAGATAGTGATGACAGTATAGATTACATGTGCTTAGCATGAGCATGTTAGCATATTCGCATAATAGATGTGGTCTCCTTCCTTCTTTTCTTAAGGCCTTTTTTCTGAGTTGCTCAGTTTGGACTTTTTAAAACTATTGATGTAAAATGTAATTTTACTTTGGGAGCTTTAGGAGGCCAACGCTGCTCGCCCTAATACAAGTTATTTTGCTGGTTTGAGTGATTACTAGCCAAACAGACTCGTCACTGAAGTACAATACTTACGAAGGACTTGTTCATGGCCCGCTTGACCTCGTCCGAGCCATCGCAGTAAATCTGCTGGAAGAGCTTGTTGAGCGCTGCGTCTCCCTCCAGCTTCTCGGTTTTCTCCTCCTCGCTGATGTCCACCACGATCTTGTCCCATTTACCGGCGACGTGGGACGATGAGGGGTACTGATCTGATGGAGAAGGGAAACAAAATGTAAGGAAAGAGTCAATATAGTTTCAATTAGGATCAAATCAGGGGGGTTTCAAATCATTTAACTGTATGCAGTTTAATACCTTGACCTTTGTCATCTAAATCACCCCAGCTGAACTCATCTTGCTCACTATGCCACTGAATCTTCAGACTCGGACGCCAAAGGATCACAGTGCGATTTGATTTCTATATTTTCAGGATGCATTTCGCCCACTTTAATCCCAACAAGAGATAGAGAGCGGCAAATGTAATCCAGACGCAGATTTACATAAATACAGCACCAGACACACACAGCAGACGTATTCAGGCCAAGTGTGGACATGAGGCAATGTGATCCCATAAAATCAGATGTCAAATATTCTGTTTAAATGTAACAGTAGCCCGAGCTCTAAGCTGAGCTGGTTACATGGAAAGGATGGTTTGGCTACCCACTTAACTTTTACTCCCCCTTCCACACACACACACACTTATGTAAGTAATTAATCCTGTCAGTAATGGCAACGTGTGGGCTACAAAATACTGAGTCATATTTTGCTGTCATACCTTTCCCTCTCCCTGTGTACTTTCGCCGTCAGACTAATGAAAGACTCTAGCAGGGCTCGACTGCCCACTCTCGTTTTAGTGCAGAACAGACAAACACAGGAGCTCATATTGATCTTTGCAGAGAGAGCGAGAGCGAGAGAGAGAGAGAGAGAGAGCACGAGAGAGAGAGAGAGAGAAATAAGAAGTGGGTGAGGGAGAAAGGGAGAGACAAGAGAGATGAGAGCAGAGACAGGAGGATAGTTGAGGGTGAAAGAGTGTAAATGCAGAGGCTGGGCACTGACTTGGATTGAAGTGTTTGATGTTGGACTCCTGTCCCTCTCCCTCCAGCTTCTCCCATCTGATGGCATCTGTCTTCTTCATCTTGAACTCCACCTGACAAAGAAGAGGAGGCGGGTGGGGGGTGCAGAATAAAAAGAAGAAGAAGAAGAAGAAGAAGAGGGAACATGGGAGATTACAAAATGAGCTTCTTTGTTGCGTGGGACAAAAATAACGCTTCCATTAAAGTGACGCCCTCAAAGTACAGGACATCAGATCATTATTGAGGCCAGAGAGGCTGGCTGCTCAGAGCTCGTCGTCAACTCAGCCTGCGAGTGCGTGTGCGTGTGTGTGTGTGAGAGAGACATCAGGGATATGCGGGGGCACAGCTCAATCTCGAACCTCACTGACAGACATACTGCACTAACGAGATGCCTGTCAGCCAGAGGGCCAGTGTGAGAGACGGAGCGAGCGGGCGTGAGGGAGGGAGAGAGGGGAAGAAGGGGGGGGATCCTAATTCCACACAGCAGCATCTGATCCAAATCATTACACCGGGAGAACGTGGGAGCAGAGGAAAACAATGAGAGGGGAGAGAGAGAGGATATGGACACACACACACACACACACGCTTTTTAACACTGAGCTGCATTGACAGGGCACATACCAGCCAGACACGCGAACCCCAGCCACACACACCCCCTACCACCCATTAACGGCGCGTGTGTGTGCGTTTGATATGTGTGCATGTGAGAGACAGCGCTGGTTATGTCGGTGCAATTAAGGAACATTTCTGCTCTGCTGGTCGATGTGATGATTCATTTATGAGGGTGCCAGAGGAGAGGAGGGAGTCGAGAGGTAGACATGTTTAGAGATGAGGAGGCTGACTGGCGCTGGGAGAAGTGGCGGAGTGCGGGGAGCAGATTGGGGGGAATGAGACGGTGTGAGCGCTGATACCTTCTCCGGCGAGGTGATGAGCCAGTGCCGAGCGGCGGCGCGCTGATGGATTGCTCCGGTGTGTGTCAGCGCTTTCCAACCCGCCAAAAAAAAAAGAAAAGAAAAGGGGCCCAAAGCGCTCGCGGCGAGGCATCTGTGCGGTGTCCGAAATTAACTTTTTGGCTCACCTGCGAAGGGGGGCGGAGAGGCTAAAAAAAGAAGATCTCTGCTGAGAATACAGGTCGCCGCCCAAATAATTCATACTCATCCCTTTAAAAAGACTATGTCACCCAGCTTTTTGCAAAGTTTGTGCATACAATCTGATTCTGAGAGTTAATCTTTTCCGACATAAGAATTTCTTCAGAGGGGCCTGTGTCCGACTTTCTGGGAACAACAATCTGACATTCACATCCACTTCACGCTGTGATTAACAAGGTGTGAGGAGTTCAGAAAGTTAGCAGGTTTTGAACTGCACAAGAGAGCCCAACACTATTAATGCCTTCCAGGAGAGACATGAAAATGGGAGTCGTTATACCCATATTTTAAATAATTCATAAAGTCTTGCTCCTCGTTTCAACCCGATTTAGAATGTGGCCGTTTGGATCATTCTTTAACATTTTTGTCTTCTGATGAGGTCGTAGCGTAACCCAGCCTCTGCAGTAAGCACACTGTACATACGGGGAGGAAATGAAAAAGGATTGAATGTAAAATGACTTTAATTTAGAAGTAACTAAATCACCACTGCAAAAGCACTGCTATGACAGAGGTGTGTCATATTAGTCAGCACCCGGCGTTTTGAAGTTATTTCGGGCGTCCAGGGTTCTGGAAGTATCACTGGTTCATTGATTTGGTGTTATGCATAGACGATGTTGGGTCTCCATCTGTTGGAGCACTTCAAAAGCTTGGATTTGCATGAAACCCTCTTGGCTGAATCATTAACACAAAAGACGAGCTACCGTCTTACAGTTCTTTAATAAAAATTCATAAAAAGTAGAAGTCCGTGTGCATACAAATGTTAGGCGCAGAGTTAACTAAAATGTCAGAGGTGAATTTCAGTATGCAACGCTAACAAGTAACAGACGGCAACTTTTTTTTTTCTTATTACATATTCAGTATTTCTTTATCAGCTCACTTACAGATTGTGGGTCAGTTGGAGGTTAATTAGACAACGATGGTGCCGTGTTTGATTGCAACAAAAATGCCATTTAAAGAATAATTCTAATCTGTCTAATCTGGATTGTCTTGCCAAATTGTGGTGACATCATGCTTTTCTCTCTCAGCAGTGATGTGCTGAGTCGAGCTGCGAGCTTTAGACGATTAATCAATAGAGTTGATATTTTGACAACCGATTAATCAATATATTTCAAGCAAGAAATGCCAAACATTCGCTGGTTCCGGCTTTGGAATACTTTTATTAAATGATCAGGGATACGTTTCTACATTGATTTAATATTTATTATGACTTGTTCATCAGTTGTGTTTGATAAACTGATTTCAATTGATTTTTGAGACAGCTCCTCTGTGCAGGTTAAATCATTTTTGTTTCTTTGATAGATGCACCTGCAATCTGGGCTCAGAGGCTCCTTTGAGCTCCGTAGGGGGTCTCATGTTGCTTTTAAGACTTCAGTATGTATCAAAGTGCTGACAAGTACTGCTAATTGGCGTTCAAACTAATACAGCCTTTGTAGCAGTGCTTGTGGAGTTGTATTTCTTTAGTCTTTTTTTTTGCATTTCAATTTTTTGTTTATCCTGTGGATGAACAGTTACACGTTCTGATATTTAAGTCAAGATGAAAATGCCTTTTTAACCCCTTTAGAAAACATTGCTGGTTATACTGTGCACCAATTTAAATATATGTGTCCAAACCACAAAAAAAAAACACTACGTATTTTTTGTATCAATCAATCAGTGCCGAGAGACAATGCCGAAGTGCCAAAAACTGTAGTTCCTCAAACGGCCACTTGAGGTGGGCTCGAAAAAAAGCAAGTCAATCTTAATAGACCCCCCCCCCCCAAGTTAAAATGGCCAACTTCATAGCACAAATAAACATGTTTAGAGCACATTTAGGGCACTTTGAGTGACAGGTGGGTGCAGTTTTAATTGATTAATAATAATAATGATAGAGGTCTCGGGAAAAAAAAACCATCACAACAAACTGCAGACCAAGCAAATTAATTGTCTTAGAATTACCACCCAGCTTTGCAGGTGCCACACATTGTCTTTAATTTCTGTTGTGTGAAGTGCAGCAGGACTCAAGCCGCGCCCTGCCCTGTCTGTGTGTGCGTGTGCGTGTGTGTGTGTGTGTGTGTGTGTGTGTGTGTGTGCGTGTGTGTCAAAGTGGGTGTGCTTCTATGCGTGCTCCTGGGCCATACAACATTAATCTGCTGCCACATCTGTGTTTCCTGGCTTTTAAGGGACATGGCAGCCCAGGCGCTGTGTGTGTGTCTCTGTGTGTGTGTGTCTCTCTCCCTGTGTGTGTGTGTGTGACAGGCGGAAAGATGGCTCGTAAAGGGATGTGACAGCAGAGCCACATTCGGGGGCCACCATCCACAGGACCCTTGGGCTGGACAATACAATACTGCTCTACACACACACACAAACACAAACACATGTGGACACACACACATGCTATTTACAGAAGGGCACTGGGGTCCCGTGTCGTTTGTCACATGTGATTGTAACCATCCTCCCCCCCTTTCCTCCCTGCCACAACTTCTCACCCAGCATCGCCTCCCTCTTTTTCCAGATCCCCGCGGATTTCAAAACAAACTCGGCAAGAAAGACTCATAAATGAAATAAATATAAACATTCTTAGACGTTGACAGGCGTGGAAATTAAAGAGCGGAGACGCCACTTTTGCTATTTGCCAAAAGGAGATGAGTTTGGAAGTGAATGAACGAGGGAGTGCGGATCCGAAATTGCGTCCGAGTGTGTTTGCCTGTGCGCGCGCGTGTGTGTGTGCGTCAGCCGTCTGTTCTGATCAAACACACTGGTGTGTAATTGGCTCCCCGTTGTCGCAGTGACCCCTGCGGATGGAATGTCTGTCGTGGTGGAGGACAGGAGGAGGTCGCACTGACGATGATGTGCTACAGACGACACTCACGCACGCACACACACACTGCAAATACTTTGTATAAATGGCACAAGTGTGTTGAAAGATTTCTGTTCAGCCTCTGTATTTGTTTGTATGTGTGTGTGTGTGTGTGTGTGTGTGTGTGTGTGTGTGTGTGTGTGTGTGTGTGTGTGTGTGTGTGTGTGTGTGTGTGTACGTGCTCGCACACTCACACCCGGCTTAGCCTGCCCCTGCTAAGTTGTCTTTAAAGACAGCGAGGAGATGAAGCGTAAACATTGTGGAGTGAAGAGTGCAGGGCAGCCTATTACAGAGACAGACAGCCCGACGTTGGTTGGGAATCAACAGCTCTGAGGGCAATGCATTTTTTTTTCTCTCTCTCTCTCTCTCCTCCAAACGCTCATTAGGGATGCATGCCAATCTGGGGAAACTTGATTTGCTGATGCCGTTGTTCATTTGAATGTTTTTTTCCCCCCAGTGGCTCCTTGGCTTCAGAGAAATGAAACCGCTCCAAAATATTTAAATGAGACACACATTGAGAAAGCGGCTCAGTGTGTTGGGGGTCTCTCACATTTCACCTGTAGAGTTTTTGAGTTGCCGTTATGCAGTCTTGAACATTTGAATGCTGCCAATGTGGGCTTATGAGCTTGGTTGGTTGGTTGGTTGTGTGTGTGTGTGTGTGTGTGTGTGTGTGTGTGTGTGTGTGTGTGTGTGTGTGTGTGTGTGTGTGTGTGTAGGGGCCATGAGTACCGGAGGAGCCCAGTGGACCAGGGAACAGGCAGGGCTTTGTGGGAGAGGAGGAGAATTTGAACACTCTTTCTCGTTATCCTAGAGAGGTAGAGGTATGTGTGTGTGTGTGCTTGTATGTGCGCGCACACACACACACACACACACACACACACACACACACACACACACACACACACACACACACACACACACACACACACACACACACACACACACACACACACACACACACACACACAGACAGAAAGACAGACATAAGGTGTGTGTGTGTGCGTGCGTGCGTGTCCACGGACAGGTAGACAAAACAAAGACCATAAATGAGGAAGAAAGAGGTAAAAACGACAGACACAGCAGAGTGAGACGAGAGAAAGTGCAAGGCCATCTTCAGCTGTGGTCTCTCGAAAGACTGAGCCCTTGTTTAAGCTGCAACCCACGTGCACCTCTGGTATGCAGTCTCTGCTGTTGCCATGGAAAAGTGAGTGGTTCTTTTTTCCCTTTTTTTTTTTTTTTTTTTTTGAGAGGGGGCAGTTTCTGTGCAGGTCAGTCTCCACTCGGCACAGTGTGGCCGGTTGGATATAATGCACACAATATAGATGTCAGGTTGTGTAATGCCACCAATCAAATTTTTGCTGCTGTGGCACCGTACAGGGTATATTTTCAGCACCTGTGATCATGCACTGCCCTTTCATTCCCCCGCGGCCCCGCTGTGAAATAAAACTAGAATAAATGTCCTCATTGCTTTCAGAGGCTCTGTGGCCTGAGCTTGTTCTGCGATTTTGATACCCTAGCATTTCTTTTAAGGCACTTGATCTAAACCCTTGGGTTTTTTTGTGTATGCTTTTTCATCCATGTTACCAAAATATAGATTTAATAGAAACATATTTAGGGCTGGGTTTTTTTTTTTTTGAATGAAAATGGGTTTGGGTACACCTGCCAAAATTATTCGTTTCGTAAAATATTACTGAGTATAAATAAGATCTAAAAAAAAAAAAGAAAACACTGTACACTACCTGCTCAACACCAAAGAACACATTTAGCCAATAGCTGGTGAACACAGTGGAGCATTTATTAGCTCAGAACCAGATATCTAGCTCAGGAGTTGGCCGTGAATATTGGACTTACAACTTATTTACGCCGCCCTAAAGTGGCCAAAGAAATCAGTTCATCCAGGTTTGAATATGACTGTTGAAACCTATTGTTCAACAATAACACTACTATTGAGGTTTTTGCGGTTGTTTAAAATCACCAAAGTGCACCCATTACAGGCTGTACTGTTCTGTTTTTTGAAATGACATTTATATAAAGCATAAGAAAATTATTGAATGCATTTGCCTGCATTTACAACAGCATACTAGAGAAACATCGGCTGTATCAATATCATCTCCAATCCGCTCTACTCATGTAGGTGGCTTCTTTTTGCGCGTCTTACTGCATCTATTTTTCATTTCGGTAAAGGTCGGACATACTAGACATAGCTTTATCATCATTTTATGAGTAATAAACTTTTTCTTTTCATGTGGGCTTCAACTTTGGTCAAAGTAAACTTTGTGGAGTCAGTATCACTGAATTATCATATATCTTCTAGACTCCCATGGATGAACTGCAGCTGGAGGGCAGTCCCAGGGTCAGTCCTGGAAGTGAATACATTATGGGATGCTGCCTTGAGCTCCTTTCACACAGTTTGCGCCGAGATGCCCGCTGGGTTCATTGCACATCGCAGCAAAAGCTTTACTCGACAGCGCGAAAAGACGTGGGTGCGCCGCGCACGGCTACGGAAATAACGGGATTCAGAGCGCAGTAGTGCCGCTGCCGCGTTCTGTTTGAAAGGCCCTTCAGTGAATGAGTAGTTAAATATATACAGTTAAAGCGACTAATCCATTGAAAACTGCAGCTCGCATTTGCGTTTTATTAGTAAATCTGCCCTAATATTGTCCAAATGTCTGTCTCTCAATTATACTTATATAATGCTGAATTTAAGTTTTAGTTAAGAGTGGACAACATGTGTAAAGAGACAATAAAAACTTGTTATTTGTGGTTAATTATCTTTTACTCAGCATACAATAATATCTAACGTGTTTTTGTTGAGTTAATTGCAACAAGATACATCTAAAGTTGCTTTGGAAGATGCAGTGTCCAAAAACTGTGGATCAGAATAGTAGTTCTTAGGAATAAACAGGATCCCTACGGGAGAAAGCAGCGCTATACGTCTCTGTATTGGCAAGAACGGCGAGATCAATCACCTTAAGGACGATTTCTTCCTCCTTAACGATTCTAGAAAAAAAACAAACCAATCAAAACAAATCACACAAAACCTGCCTCTTGATCCTCAGGCTAAAACCTGACAGTGGTCTAAACCCTGAATCAGCACACACTGATGCAGCGCACTCGTTAGCCCACGTCCTCTTCAATGCACACTAATTAGTCTACAGTAAAAAAGTGCCCTTCCTACTCATTAGGCCTATAATCACCTTTAACAGTGCTGAGGAACTCTCAGTGAATACAGCCCTGATAAATGTGTGTGTGTGTGTGTGTGTGTGTGTGTGTGTGTGTGTGTGTGTGTGTGTGTGTGTGTGTGTGTGTGTGTGTAGGAGTTTATGTGAATCTCCTGTTCAGATGAACTCCGCTAACGTCTCCACAGGAGCCACACTGTACACAGCCAGAGTGGATTATTTCCGTTTCTTCTCCAGCTACAGAAAGCTTAACCGGCATTAAGGAATTATAGGTAGTGACAACCTGCTTTACACTGCTCGAAATCATTGAAGAGATTTAAGATGTTAATCTCAGAGTGTCACAATTTCAGTGAGCTGCTTAAACTCGCATCTGCATGGTTTTTCTTCTTTTGCCGTCTTCACTATCTGACATCGTTAGAGTCATTAAAATATGTAACAAAGACACAAAGAATAATTAATGATCAGCTATTAAGACAACAAAAGCATAAATGCAGAGAGATAATATCCTGTCATGAGATGCTCTCTGGCAAAATTGCGGCTCAGAGATTTGAAGCATATTCAGAGAAGTGCTCCCATTCTCCAGTGTGTGACATTAGTACATCCTCTTTTCTTTATAGGGACATAAAACATGTTCCCAGACATGTTTAATAGCTGCTTCTTTACCGTTGAGTGTATCCACTGGGATGACACGGCTACATGTGGTGTCCTCGCTGTGTCGGAGTAAAAATCAACAACTTTTCGTCTTTCAAAAACTTAGCTGGAGTGCGTCCATGACCTAAAAATGTTGTTTCTTCCATGCTTGTTTATGTTTTTAAGTTTCAAAAAAAGTTTTAAAGTGGTAAACAGTTCTATATTCCACTGCAGTTGTGGTTGGTGTGGAGAAAAACATCTGAAAACCACCATCTCATAGGGTTGGGTACCACCAAAATCTAATCAGTTCATCTTTGAGTCCAAGTGGACCTTTGTGCCAAATTTGAAGAAATTCCGTCCCTTAAAAAAAACATCTTTGTTTGGTACAGATCCTCGCAAAAGTCACACCTTGATCTTGTTTTTCAATGAAAATAATGATAAATAATTAATCAAAAATTATCACTCCCTCTGATATCTGATGCTTGGCAGTGCTTTCAGTGGGTTTAAGCCTCACACAATCACAGGAAAAACTCATATATTAACATATCAATCTCAGGAGTTTATGAATCCATGTCGAATCATTTTAATAAAGATCTATTTGAATCAAAAAATGTATTTTTAAAGCCAGCTCTCTCTCTTACTATTGCATGTGTGAACAGGTAATGCAGTATAATATATAAAAAAGAACCATTTGTTAAATTCGTTGTTATTTCATGACTCCCTAAAGGGGAATTAACATATTTCCTGACTTTTCCGTTACCTGAATAGACCTCTGAAAACTCAGATATTCCAGAAATGAAATGACCATGACCAATTGTATCCTGGCACCCATGCCATCTGCATACTTGAAGATCATTTCATCGTCAGCCGTGGTCACTGCAACCCCACACAGGACAAAAGGCAACTTTATTTTTTGTCCAGTGTGGGCCAACATCTAAGAACACGCATCACAACGCTTTGAGGTGCATTTTAGTGCACAATAGACCAACATAATTGGTGTAGTTTAAAGTATGCAGATCTAACGGTTTGTTTCTGCTTCATGAGCATGTCATCTGTCACAGCAAAATGTTTGTTAAACCTGTCAGAAACATGTTAAATCATCAAAAATGTATGCCAGAATGTAAAAAAAACAAAACATGTCCTTCCGAAGAAGTGGACTACAGTTGATTCAGAAAGTTTCATCAACACACTGGCTAGCTAAAGGCAAAGTGACTGGGATACCTTGGTGGTGAGGATCTTGAAGTTGCTCTGTTGAGGGACGATGGGGTGCAGGAGGTGGAGGTCGAGGTTGTAGTTCTCCCCTGACGCCAGCTGTATCGTGGCAGAGAGCTGAAGAGACACCAGACGTTAGGCGTTAATACCCCTCATTGGCTGCCATTAGGTTGGGCAGTAAGTCAATCAGGTAAATCAGTCTTTTCGACCTGCCATTTTTGTTCATGTAAGATAAGATAATCATTAAATTCCTGTGCTGAAATTGTTGCATCAATATTTTAAATTTAACTTAACTTCAGTTTTTAGAAAACACACTGAACAAAAATATAGCAAAGGAGTGTGTGTGTGTGTGTGTGTGGGGGGGTGAAGTTGTCAGCTTGTCCACGAGAATAATCATCTAATGTGGCTGGTTTGTCTGCCAGAAGTATCCTCTCTCGCACTGTCCCCTTCAGCCACAGAGTGACCAGTGATGAGGGGGATAGGTGGGGAGGGGTCAGACAGCTCCTAACAGCCTGTCACTCACAAGGACTGGGTGGGTGGCTTGTTGGTTAAGAGGGACGTGGACTCGGCTGTGGCCCAAATCCTCACACCCCTTCCACACTTGTCACTTGCTGCCTTCGTATAGAAAAGCACTAAAAACTGCCCACATGGGGAATAACTCAGCTGTTATCGTCTCATCTCATCTCAACAGTACATCACTTGGACTTGTAATCGTTTTGCAATTCAACACATACCAACTCACTAAAAGCGGACTTTCTGGATTTGGGACGAGTTGTGTGCAAGAAGTGGTTCATCGTGGATAAAAGCTTAGAAAGTTAGCCAAAGTCGCTTTTGGGCAATTCCACAAAACTATCAAAGCCTTAATATTCATTTCCAGTTGAATCCCTTTGCCGTCTGTAGGTATACAGCTGCTGCATGCTCAGTCACCAGGGAAAAGAAGTGGAACAACTGCCTTTCATCTTTAATTTCTTTTGTATATACTGACCTAGTAAAAAATATATGAACTTATCTATGCTTCACACCACAGACAGAGAGAGCTTAACAAGTGACTGTGGGATTCGGAGCGAGTGAACTATTTCATTTGAAATGGGGTAAACTCAGTTTGTTATTCTATTAGGAAAGACAAAGCCGTTCCCTGGGGTGCCCTGCAGTTACCCCTCTGAGAGAGTGAGAGACGTGGAAAGAAGCACCGGAAAAGAGGAAAAAGAGAAAGAAAAGGTTGTCCCTGGGGGGCTCCGCAGCTGATCCTAGATCAGTTATACCATCTATCTACAGACAATTAGGAGGTTGGAGAAGCTGGGGAGGGTAAATTGTTCTTAGATCTGTACTTTGGGGGCAATGTTAACAAGGCACCACTGGAGGCATAGTTGGCTCCATGGGGAATGTGTGTGTCAGCGTGTGTGTGTGTGTTCGCGAGTTTGTGTGTATGAGACCCATCTAATGGGCCCCCCTGAGGAAACACCCAAGAGCTAACCCATCTCTGTTCCCCACACGCACACACATACACACAAAACAAAGTCTCTCTTCACTTCAACACTGCACTTAAATGTGTGTTTATACCTCTTTTTCCATGAAGTTGACACACACACCATCCTTGGGTACATTTTTTGCCATGACTGTGACGATGACTTGAGACTCTGTTTGGTACCAGTCATGTCTGCAAGAACACAAAAACACTGATTAACAAGTGTGAACACATTTGCCATTTCCTTCACTGCTATTGTGAATATATAAAACTTTAAGAAACCAAAACATTCAAATAATAAAACGCAGCACATCATTAATATTTCTAGTCCATGCATATTGTTTTCACAGACATATAGAATGAGGCTGCTTTGAGGCACCAGGGCTTGGTTAATCATCACGCTGGTGTAATAAATAAAATAAACATAAAAAACATAAAACAGATGCCGAGATAAGGTGTATTTACATTTGTGCACTTACTTCACAGGTGGAACCGCTGGTGTCTGCTCGGTCATTCAGCACCCGAGAGGGAACGACAATTAGAGAGGAGGATGTTGCGAGAAGGCAGAGGGATGAAACAAAAAACAGGACAAAAATGAGAGAAAACATAACAACAAAAGAAGCTTGGTGAGGCTCCCATTCACAGGGCTGATGATCTCCACCGATGCTGAGAGCAACACTGCCACCAGGTGGTCGTGCAGAGAAACTCACCCTGTTGTCGGTGCCGATCTGTGTCTGCTCTGGAAAGAGAGAAGAAAAATGTTGGCAAGTGGCAGGTGGAAACATTAAATACACCCCCTTAATTTTCTAAATGGAGTTGTAGTCCCTTAACAATGATGGCAAAGCTATAAGAACCCACATTTTAAATTTAACACACATTTGTCCACAGAGAAACAATAGCAGACAGATTTTTCTACACCAGGACTCCAAAAACGTGTCCGTGATTTTTTCAATGATTTTCAGGCAGATTTCATGACAATCCATTCTACGAAACATTTGTGTACACATGACAAAATAAAAATCTATGGATAAAATGTATAACAGTATATCTTAACTAAAATTAATGACAAACTTTGTCAGGGATTATGACTTCAAAAACCTGGCTTGTGTCCGAACATGACCTGTATACTTCTCACACGCCAAGTTTACAAACTCAGCATTTTTAGCAGACACAACTTTTTGTTGCTGCACATTATATGTATATTATTTGATTCAGTTGACTTGTGTGCTACAATTGACTTGAAGAACTAGATTTGCAACCCTTTTAAAATAAAAATGACTATTGTAAACACTTAAATAACTACATAAATATATTCCTCAAATATTTGGCTGTGATAAGGTTGTGTTTGTAAAGCTCCTTCTGTGTGAAAACATGCGACGGATTAAGACAAAGACAAAAAAAAAAAAAAAAAAAAAAGAGTAGCTTGTTGAAGAGGATTAATTAAAAAAAGATAAAAAACGTAACCGAAAAAAAGCAAGAGAAACATTTTTTTTGTCTAGTGCTAGGGAACAAATTAATTTTGTCAAATCAATAAAAGTCCTGAAAACAGCTGAGGTTGTTTCAGGTGTCGGGTAGCCGGGGAAACAGCAACCACGGGCTACGAGGAGGCGGTGTGCATGGCTCAGTGGCTCCGGCAGCCGCAGCCGGTTGTTCCTGTTTTATAGGCTACCCGATATCAGTAAACGGCCATTGCTCTTTTGAAATTCCATGGCTTTACCATGACCGTTCAAAAGTTTGTTTACTGGTCCGTCCACGCCCATTAAAAGCCCTGTGAGCCCAAGCAGGCATGATCACCGTTTACCAGCATGCTATCATACATTATTCAAGGATTTCATTACGGAGAGAGAGAGAGAGAGAGAGAGAGAGAGAGAGAGAGAGAGAGAGAGAGAGAGAGAGAGAGAGAGATGAGATGACGGGAGGAGTGTTAATGTCGTCTTAATGAGGTCGCGTTTGAAATGGTGAAGAGGGGAAGGGGGTGTTTGGAGAAAAAGACTGTGTGTCGGAGTTTGTGTATTTTTAACCAAGCAGGGTGCCACATGTGATGGAATAACCAGGTGCCATTTGTGTTTGTGTGTGTGTGTTGGTTGGTTGGTTGGTTGGTGGTAAACACGCCGTAACCGAAAGAAAAAAGATGTACTGCGGGTGTGAGCGGGAGCAAGCGCAAGTAGGGTACTTTCAAGTTTTAAGGGGGGTGGGATGTACACCCTGGTGTGCATTTGTCTGTGTGTGTGTGTGTGTGTGTGTGTGTGTGTGTGTGTGTGTGTGTGTGTGTGTGTGTGTGTGTGTGGTGTGCGTGTGTGTGAGTGCACATGCTGTCTGTGAGCAGGCCTATGAAGGAGTTGGGTCTCATCGGGGGCTTTCAAACATCAGTAACGTTAACTCTGATGAATCATACCGCTCCCGGGAGTACGTGTGCATGCGGGTGTGAAGCGTGTTTGTCAAAACTCATGCTCTTGTTTACTCGAGATGATCCAGAGGGCCCAGGCATCACCAGCAAACAGAAACACACCACCCAGACACGGCATGCATCTTTTATTGGACCGAGCAGCTCTGCCTAAACACTCACGCTGTAGATCCATGGATGTGTGCGAGCTCATTTGTTTGATCAGATGTGCTGATCAGCTCCCTGACTGTGCCATTTAGTTTGGTGTTTAATAGCGCGGAGTATATAGCATGGAGAAGTTAAAGTGTAACTGGTAATGGATTTGGAGGTCTGAAACTATTTTCTTCATTTAAGTGAAACCACCAAAGGCCATAATTTGTACGAATATTTAGCATCTTTGGACATTTTAAATACATGACAAAACTGTTTGATTAAGACTGTTTGATATTCTTATAAATCTAAAATTAAAGACAGTTCTAACATTAATAAAAAAATAAATACAGGTTTTATAGAAGATTCAGTTCAGCTACTTACCTCCCATCCTCTCCTCACACTGCTTGATCCAGATCTCAAATGATTTTTCAGAGACTGTGGAAATAATAAAAAAAGATCTCATTTTCTGCCTTGCTTTGTTAAGTAATAAACCTTGATAGAATAAAACAAGAGGCCCAACTAGAGAATCTAGTGTAAACATTTGAGGGCGTCAGTGAGGTGTTAATGAAGTCTGAAGTTGTTTGACCAAGAGATTGCTAAAGTCATATAATCAATACGTTTTTTTTACGGAGCAGAAACTACAGAAGATTTGCTTAATACATATCCAGTGGTTATATTAGCAGCTAAAAGGAGATGCACATTTTACAAGCAAAATCAGTTTTATTAAAAATTTGTTTAGAACATTTATTTGCAACTCTTAACTTTTTTTAATCCTTTTCTTCCATCCCACTGCTGTAATTCTGACCACTTTTCCAGTTGCTAATAGAGCCTTGTAAGGTCAACCCTCCAAAAAAAGACCCAAAGCATGTCTTTTTTAACATAATAGCTTGTTCTTTTATTTCAATGAAAATATATCCATTAAAATTGATTCATGCGCCTTGATGACAGCAAAGATGCTCCAGACATTGCTTTAGCATATCCTTGCTTATCCTTTACTGGCTGGCTCCAGCTCTTTTTTTCCCAACAGCAAAACTGCTTGAAGTGCTTAAAATAGTTCAAGTAACTAGGTCAATGATAAATACAAAATTAAGTATTAACAAATATAATGAAGTGAGAATCCATGTTTTGTTGTTCATGTTTTGGTGGTTTTGGGGGCTTATCAGTTTGATGAGTAGTTAGAGACACTGTAGCTGTAGTTAGAGACATTAATGAGATTTGGTCAAAACTTATATTGAAATCAAGATAATAGTGTCTAGGTTGACAGCTGCTGACTTGTAACGGTCATGCGGTTCTATTCATGCAACAATTGAGCGTTTGCGTCGCTCTGGCTTTCATCGCGTGAGCTTTTCCTGATCCACACTCCATTACAGTTAGTAGCGTCAATGTACTTAACGTTGTTTGACAGGAGTTCAACCCTATTTGGCCGTCTTTGTATTCCCTTATAGACAAAGTTATACAAAAGTGGCAACGGCGGATCTCCTTGCACAACCTCTGGTCAAAACAAGCATCCCCTTTGTTAGCTTCCTCTTAGCAAACCAGCTAGAGATGCATACGCCACCAACAGAACTGGAGTGTGGAAGGTAAATGGAGCATGCCCAGTCGGCACGCATGCTATGCGTAGAGTCCATGCCCTAGTATGAATTGGCCTTTAAGAAAATGATCTGCAGATTAACTGATAATAAAAAAATAATTGTTAGTTTCAGCCCTAACACAGTATAAAAGACCACTGAAACTCAATGTTTGTAAAAACTCTGTCAGGGCTTTTTAAACATTACATTAGTATAGCCAACATTTAGGTGCATAAGGCTCGACACCATGTGGTCATATGGGGTTAAATGCACAGGAAAAAAAACTAACTCTTGCTTTACCTGCTTAACTGATTCCATAAAAACGTGTGATCATAAATAAAAATGCAGGCTTAAGGCTCAATAAATAGACACAGCCTCTTTTTATAAAATACTCTAGTAGTGCTATGGAGCCGTTTACTCATTTTGTGTATCTCATGCAGGCACAAAGGAAAACATACACACACATGTGCACTCGTCCAATGATTTACAGGTGATACTGACATACCAAGATGTGCAGAAATAAGCCAACAAAGGCAGTGAAGCGGAAGACTGCCAGCATCAACTACAGCATCAAATATGTAAATAATATTACACAAGGTCTCCTGATATAGAAATATAACGGACAAGGTGGAGTCAAGAAAAGAAAGAAGAGTGAACTATTGTGCTTATATCATGGCCAGATACCACAGAGAAATATGGAATCAGAGATCAATCTTGTTTGTTTGTTTATAGTCAGTGTGACCCAGAGTTAGCTAAGTTTTGTCAGTAAAATAACTGGTAATAAAGTAAAAATGCTGTTGTTATGTTACCTGCTATTTAATTCACGGTAAATAGAGCACTGACTTATGACTGTCGATAAACTGTTGACCCGAACTATTTTTAAAGTGTGTCCCGTAATACACTTAACGGCTGCCAGACAATCAGAAAGGAGTATTGTTCCCGTCCATAGTGTAAGTAATTAATAAATCTGTAAATTTAGAATTCATACTGTATTGCATTTGATCCATAAAGCTAAAAGGACACAGGTTCATAACCATGCATTCAATGAGGAGAGTGAAACAGACAGCATACTGCTGCAAACAGTGGTTGGTAGAGAGTGGGATGATGGGAAGTTTGTACTCCAGGCCAAAATAGGCTGTACTCACCATCCAGTTGGTGTCCCTGAGTGAAAGCTGCATGTGCTGACTCATAGTGGCTCAGGTGGTACTCTGCTATTCTGCAGTTGGGAGACAAAAACATGCCACATATAATAAGATCAGATGGTCTTGGAAAAACAAAAAAGTGGCTTCCTACGACATACACAATTTGGACCACATACCTTGTTAAAGAAGTTGAATAACTACAACAAATATTGTACATGAAAATGGTTGGAGAGAAAATATTTTCTCATTGACATTGGCCTAAACATGAACCTAACTCTAGCAACAGGAATACTGAGTTTAATTTCATAGCAGATTTGATTGTGAAAAGGTTGAATAGAACCATTCCTTTTTACCTATCAGCTTGACATTACATAGTCTGCATAACAACAGTCATTGAGTCCATCAACAGCAGCTTCAGTTGAGCACATATACCTATAAAAAGTGAGACTTCCCATCATTTTCTTAATCATATTATAGTACACACCCTGTTCGCATGAAAGCAAGGGGAAGGCTGGGTGTTAGCTGCTGTGCTTTTTTGGCATCATCAACAGCACCTGCAAAAAAAGAAAAGAAAACAACACTAAGTTTATCATACATGTTCATCCAGTCTGTATCACTAAGACAATTGATATTACTTTGCCGACTGGTACCAGATTATTATTTCAGGGATTTCATAAGAAATGTTCCTTTTCTGCAGTCTTGACCACAACGTCAACTATTTTAGGGACAATACCAAATTATACTCATTTAATGTGGGCAGTTAGCAAAAAGGCACCAACACAGGTTTTAATAGAAATTGAACATTTATACTTTCTGAAAAAAAACATGAATATTAATTCCAAAGGACTGTGTTATGATTACATATAGTCCACAGACTTACAGCTGTAGTTTTTGAGGAGTATGTGGGCATAGGCACGCTGGCAAAACCACTGAGCGTTGTCAGAGTCTCCTCTCAAGGCCTCATTCAGTTCCTACAAGAGGAAAAAATGACAATAAGTGGAGCACTCACAGTACTGTTTTGAGTCAGTTTGCATTGTTATAATGATGGAAAAGTAGTAGCACTAAAAATAAAACCTGACATTGGCTGACATGGTTGTTTCCTGTTTGCTACTTTGACACCACCAACTGCTTTTGAAAGTAGCATTAATAAGACATCATACACATTAATGACCATATAAATAGAAGGAAATGTAAACGAATGATAACAGGTCTTTAAAACAAGTATATAACGCTAGAATATGTTGAAGAACATAGTGTGTCAGCTTATCCTGCTGATAGCCTGACACGTCACAAAACAGACTGCTTATCACCAACGTTTTCTAGTAATAACGCAGCATGACGACGAGGTGTTGCATCTTTAATGGCTATCCAAGAAAATACACCTCCTGCTAACATATAAATGGTACTGTTGTTAAGTTGTAAAGAATACCTGCTCTTCTCTCAAAGTGATGCTAGCAGGAAACGTTAGCTTCCTCGGCTAGCTAGTTAGTGTAAACACGCTGCTAACATCAGAAACAATAACGTCAATGACACCGCACTTCATTTCCTCTGTAAAACAGCTAGTCAGAAGACTTTAAGGTTCATTTGATCTGATTCTTAGTGATTGTTCATGGCTAGCTGACGCTGATGTTTACCTCCAGAGCTCTCTGTGGATCTTCGTCAATGAAGCTATCGGGGAACCTGCTAAAACGAAAGGAGAGAGCAACAGTGAAAACCAGCAGCAGAGAAACAAATGAATGAAGAAAAGTCATAAAAGCTCATTCATATGAAGAGATGATCTTGCCTTTCGGTTGCCATGGATTTGCTGCGGATGTGGACAGTCTTTCTGGAGTGGCAGGAAAATTCTAGCAAAGTGTGGAGACTTCTGGAAACGTGATAGCGGCAGTTGCCAGAGCTTGAGCCCAGCAGCAGGCCTGTCAACATCCGCCTACTCACCGCTCACTGCGCCACACCGCCACCTAACGGCCTGGAGGAGTCACGACACGACACTTTCCCCATATGACAGAAAACTTCTGACATGAAAGTACACTTGTGCAAAAAGGGCTGCCATTCTTTAAATACTGCACTTCGTAAACATATATTCATTATAATTTATAATAATTAATTGTGTATATTAAACTATAATAATATTAAACTATTTGAGCATTTTAATGTAGACTGGGGACGGGGGGATTTGTCATATTCCGTATCCTACTAAATACGTCATTTTCATCTATAATGATACATCGGATTTTATAAACTGATTCTTGTTTTGTTAAAAACATTTGAACCCCAATCAAGTAGTTACTGTAGCTTTTGAAATGTAGTTTAGTAAATAATACAATATGTCTCTTTGAAATGTAGTGTGTGTAGTGTTAGTGCAGCAGTATTGGAAGAAGCATTCAGATTATTTACTTAAGTAAATGTACTAATACCACAGTTTAGAAATACTCACTTAAATACTCAAAAGTCCTGCATTCAAAAATGTACCTGAGTAAAAGTAAACATAGCATCAAAATATACTTAAAGTACAATGAGTGAAAGTACCGATGATGCAGAATGGTTCATTTCAGCATTATATATTATATATATATATATATATATATATTATAATTGCATCATAATTATCGACGCATTAACGTGTACATCACTCTCATGTCGCAGCCTGTAAAGGTGAGGGTCATTTTATTTAATTTACATGCTGCTAAAGAATTTCCATACAGGGATCAAAACAATTTTAATAAAACAATCAATTTGTTGATCATATTTTGTATTAAGATACTATATTTGTATCGGCAAAGTAACTAGTAATTAAACTTGTAAAATAAATTACATTTAGTAGAAAGTACAATATTACCCTGTGATTTCTAGTGTAGTAGAAGTAATAAGTAGCGTAAAGTCCAGGTACCCCAAATTTGAGCTAAAGTGCAGTACTACAGTGCTATATGCGGGTTAATAAATGAGTTGACGAGGAATTTTACACAGACAATGACAAAATTAAGTTTATTTTATATAATAGACAATTATCTTTTCAACACCTCTGGACTGCATGAAAGCAAACACACCAGAATAAGGCAACAGAAACTCCACCTCTCCCTCTGCAACACGCTTATATAATATCAGTTAAACTTACAGTATCAAAAGATTTCCAGATGAAGCAAAGCGAGGGGATTCCAATAAATGGCTTACTCAGTAATAAAGTGAAAACTGTTTTGCATATGGTTCTCTGTGGAGAAAAGGCAGTTACAAGTGTCTCCTAAACCAAGTTCAGCCTCACAGGAGTCCGCCTGAATCTTACAAACCCAGTTTTCATTTGGAGTGAGGTTTGTGAGGCTGAACTCAGATCAACTGAATGAAAAAAACACTAGCATTACTTCATTATAAAAGGGCCAGCTGTTTTACTCCTTGCATAGAGTTTAATCTGTGCAATAAAACACATTTTGTACGAAACCTGAGGGAGAAAATGGCAACAAGGCACAAAGTCAAGCATGTTCACAGACATACAGTATATAACACACAATACATAAAGATATCAAGGCTTTAGAGGTCCATATATGCATTTGTGTATATACATGTAATAACTAAGGAGAATGTACGAGTAGTAGAAAGGCTAAATAGTAGCGGTATGACTCTACAGGAGGCAATGCAGCTAAATAAAAAGGCCAATTCACTGGTGATTGTCGACAAAAGGAAAGTCCACCGAGTAGATACGAACAGCAGCAGTGCTAAATTACTATTCTAGAAATAACAGTGATCCCTTGTTTTCCACATTTCACAATACAAACATAATTCAGTAATCTTAAAAAAATAATAATAATAATATGGAATGTTTTCCCTCAATAACCTCATGATTATCAGGAGCACAGGAAGCAGGGATGGACTGAGAACGTCAGGCACTTAAGAGTAGAAACATACAGCAGAGATAAACATTAGTGCAAAGCCATTTTCAAGGCAGAGGAATGATTCAGCATGTGATAGAAAAAAACAAAAAAAACAACAAAGAGTAGGAAAGAGTAAAGGCAGAGAAGGAGGGCACAGTGTACTGATTGGATAATTAGCTCCGTGACACTGGAGGTGAAGTGCAAGCAGAGAGTGTGTCTGCAGAATGTGCAGAGAGGCTGTTGATTCCAGTGCATGTCTGTCTTTGGTGTCTTGTGTGGTTAACTGCCAGAGCGCATGACAGAAGGCTGAGACAAAGCACATGAGCTTTTAAAGTCTCGTAGAAAGTAAACTGCTGAATGTTGGGAGTTTGCTGCCAACTCGGATGTCAGGGATCTCTAGAATTACTTTTATTATAAATTCATAATATAATCTAAAATACAAAAAATGATCCTAGCTCAATACTCCCACTCTTAACAAATATAGGTCCTGGTGTAAAGACATCGCTGCAGCAAAGTGCAGCTCTGTAACTGGTCCTGAGTCAGTGGAGTGTGTGTGTGTGCATGTGTGTGTATTGGGGGGTGACTGCGCTTTTTTTATTTATCTTATTGGTGAGAGCTAGTTAGGGGCACCAGCTGTGGAGCCTCCACGTGTGAAGTTTTGGGTCCTGGATGTGACTTTCCACCGAACGCCTCCCGTGCACCCTCACTGTCCACAGCCACCTCAGCGGCGGCCTGTCGCTCACACAGACTCCCCAGCAGCTGAGCCGTTTTGAAGACAGAGGCGTGACCTGCGGGCTGCAGGGACTGGACCTTCTGCAGGTTCTGCAGGGTCCGCAGCATCTCCGCGGACACAATAGGCAAATGCTGCTCCTGGATCAAGCTGGTACTAGCAGCCCTCAGGACAGTGTCGCGCTGGACTGAGGGCCTGGGGGCCGGCCTGGTGCGCTGGGTGGCTGAGCCTCGAACGGAGCAGGGGGACGTTTTCTTCTGTGGTGGTTGCAAGTCTTCCTCCTCAACCGATTGGTCACTAGACGGTATAGTGCTGGCATCCGAGTCATCACTCACAGCCTCATCATTGCCACTGATGTCGTCCTGATCGTCATCGTCTTCCTCTTTGATGCCATCTCCATCTGTGATATAAATCATATCTTTGGGCAGAGAGGTGAACTGGTAGACGAGTCGCTGACCTTCAACCTTATTCAGTATGCCTCTCTGGTAGTAGTACCTACATGAACACAAAGGTTCAGCACATCTACACATGTATATTTTCATCAAAGTAAAGACAAGACCGTATTATGATGACATTTTTGAGCCGCCTTAGCCCTCATTTGGTAGTTTACCTGAGTGCTCTGCCCATCGTCTCATAATTCATATCCGGCTTGTTCTTGTGTTTGCCCCAGAGTCTGGCCACTGCTTTGGAGTTGACCAACTTGAAGATTCCTGCGTGGGGATTGGTCCATTTAATGTAGCGGGGGCAGACCTGTCGGTCCTGCAGCAACTCCATCAGGAACTGCCACAGGTACAGTGTGTTTCCTCCTGAAGCAAGAACACAGGAAACATGATGGAAAAGGAAAGACGGAGAAACAACACGGAAAATGACTGTAAAGATGACTGGCGCTTATTCACACATGAGAGACAAACATGTAGAATTTCCATCACACTCACGTTTGACACATGAATGACTGAAAGGGGCTTGACTAATTTTGTTGTGTGCCTCACTACCTTTGTTGTATTTGTCCTTCTTCACTATAATGTCTGGCGTGGGAGACTCTGCCCTTCTGTGTCGAGGTTTTCTCCCTGAGTAGACGAAGAATAAAAGCAGGTAATTTGCAAGTAATCCAATATAATCACACAATTATTCCCAGTAACACCATAATTCAGTTAAAACGATAACCCAGATGGTAAGGGACCTCTCTTTTTGGACTGCAGCTGTGCCGCAGGCTTCTTTGAGTGCCATTGTTGCTGGTCAAAACCTCCCATAATCCTCTCTGCTGACACAGTCACCTGGGTAACAGGAGTAGTGAAGACATCCCCCAGTGATGGTAAGAAGGTCTGGGCTGCAGAGGCAGGGGGGCATAAACAGATTTAATAAGTGAGAACAGCACCGTGACCACCGTGTCTAAAAATAACATCTCACAGTCAAGTCCTACATGAGAAAGCAGCGGTGAGGTTTTATGAGGGCATCTTCTTCACTCTGTTAGTGTGCATGTGAGTAGCGTTCACTCAGGTGTGTGTGCTTACAGTAGTGTTCCAGGGAGAGGGTGTCAGGGCAGTCCATGTTAAGGAGCGAGTCGGCAGAGACAAGTGTCTCCATGGTCTCCTCCTCTCCACTTTCACATTGCTCCACTGAAGACGACAGAGAGGGGGTAACATACAAAAACATTTATTTTAGCAAGCGGAGGAGGATAGCATTTGGTAAGAGGAAAAATTAAAGCAAGAAGCACCGAGAACAAACTCTGACGGTTGAGCAAAATTACACAAAACATCCTCTCACCGCTAGAGATATCCTTGATATGTTCAAAAGCAGGCATTCCTTTCCGTTTTCCAGTAATATTTTTCAGACAACTTTTATATCATGATGTATATTAATCACATGATATAATATTACAGATATTATGATTTTAGGAATAGACCCTTTCTTGTCTGATGTGCCTTTACAGCGGTATCAGATGGGTTCAAGTCCCCCTTCATTGTGCCCCATCAAAAGATGGGATGGGCTTTCCTGGAATTGTTCAATTGTATTTCACCACAGAGAAAACTGTGGTTTAGATGGATCTGTAGCTGCATGTATGAATTCAAAACAGACAAAGTGATCCAGTATCCGCCAATGTTAGGTCGCAGCCTTGTTTCGCAATAGATTCGGTCAAGTTTGCATTAATATTTAACCATTACTTTTGGCTATCTCATTGCTGCTTGGTAACTAGTTTTCAAACACTCTCAATTGCAAATGTTGGGGCTGAGTTGCTCCAACTGATTTACGATGGTAGGATAGTGAGATGTGGCAATGAATATACTACAATCTTTTACAGATACCTAATGGTAACTGCAGGATTACCCTGGTTGGGGATCATTGTACAGACAGAGAGAAAATGTTCTTTTGGAGTTTGAGAGAACTGTGCCTTTAATGACCCGAACGGATGATCGAGCAGGACGTTTTATTAATAATTTGCCGTGACTCCAAACAGCAAAGATTAACCTAACGTTGCTGTTTTACTTCACCCACTAAACTTCGCTGACGTTACATTGCAGTTAGATAAATGATATCAGAGTCTGTCGTTTCCCTGTTTATAGTGCTTTTACTTCAATAACAAACTGCTCAGCTATGGGCTTCTGTTAACCTAACTCTTTCCACATGTATGTCACTGAGGCAAAGTATTTCTAAACAAGGACTATTTGTTTTGAGCGCATTTATTTATGTGACGTAAGCAGGCTGTGAAGCCGGGAGCTAGAAAACATCTGCTAGCTAACAGCTGTGTGTCGTGGGCTCAAACACGTCCTCCCGCCCAGAAAACCAACAAACGACCAGTCAAAACAAATACACATGTTTAGATAAACACAGCGGGCAGGTTGTTGCCCCAACACGGCAGTCATTTTGAGGTTAATTTACCATGACTGTCAGTTACCTTTAGCTAAATTAACCGAGCCTCGCCGTTCACAACTTCAACTGCTAGCTCCAACCAGAATAAAGTCGGGGGGGGGGAACTACCCGATACAGTGATATAACTTACTTTTAATTCCCAGCATTGGTGAGGAACAAGCCATAGCATGTGTGCCGTAGCCCGTATTGACCACGTCTACATCCTAATGTAGAGTCGTTAACGGTGTTTCATGGGGACAAGCATCCCAGTAATGTTTTGTTTCACTTCCTGGATTTTTGCAGAGGGTGGGCCATGTGCGATGAGAGTTGCGACTGCGCATGTGCAGTCGCAGGCTTTCTTTTTGTATGACACTGATGTGACTTTGTATTATGTAGAATTTGAATAAAACCGCCACAGAGCGAAGCTTAAACAGTTCAATAACCATTTGTTTGGACTATTGCACGACAGGTGAGCCTCAATCATTAAATGTCACAGGTAAAGAAGGACTGGAGAGAGTGTGTGTGTGTGTGTGTGTGTGTGTGTGTGGGTGTGTGTTGCATGTACTGACCTTTGAGCAGCTGCTGGTGATGCTCTGTCTGTTCACACGTCAGACCTGCATACGAGAGCAGGTGTGGATGGGGCACCTGCTCCACAATCACTGCAGGGTAATCCGAGTAACTCCCCAACTGCAACACAAAGAAAATTAGATTAGATTTGTCGGATTTAAATGTGTGCCCTGCTTTAACAACACAAATAAATGCTTCTCTGCTTAACATGTACTCACCTGTGACATATTGACATGGTCACTTGCAAAGTCAAAGATGAGGTCCGACTGCTGTAGCATGGCTGAAAATCCCCAAACCCTCACACAACCTCAACTGTGTGAAGACTGCATCGCAGCTTTTCCTCTGAAGTCTATT
>NC_072451.1:15483700-15536200 GCF_027596085.1 Anoplopoma fimbria
GTGTGTGTGTGAGAGAGAGAGCGGGTGTGTTTGACAGAAAGGGGCACAGTGTGTATGTGTGTGTGAACTAGGCCAGGCTGATAACAGTATGGCAAGAGAGGGAGCAGCTGATAAGCCCCTCTTGTTGCTTGTGGTAACCGGGCCTTGTTAAATGAACACAGTGAAACATGGTGTGTGTGTGTGTGTGTGTGTGTGTGTGTGTGTGTGTGTGTGGAAGAGGAGATTGGGAAACGGGGAATGGTGGAGGTGGTCACAACACACCTCTTACAGCCTTCCTGGTGTGCACATGTGCTCATGGCTTAGCTGTAATTTATAGTAAATCAGTAAAACACTTAAAAAACATTTCTGGCAGATTGTTTTAAAAGTGCGTCAAACAGCCACGCTCAGAAACTCCCACACACCCTCTGAAAATTACTTTCACTTTCCCTCCAGCACATGTCATGTAACAAAAAGTCAGCCGAAGAGCTACTAGCACTTTAACTTTAGCTTTACTGAGTACTGGTCAGTACTGGTCATTCTACCGAGCCCTGGGCCTGTTTATATGGAATATGAAGCAGAGGCTTACCTTGTGTTTATAGCTTGTGTCTGTATGTGGCTGGGCAGCAGCTGCCTGTAGGATCCAGAAGAGGAACGGAAATTGTTCTCATCCCTTTTGGCAAACGGAGAACCTTCATCTGCTCACAGACCTGGGATCAGTTTCCTCTTGTGAATTCCCAGTCACCAAGGAAAAGTGCCACACAGGCTTCTGATCAGTGTGGATCGTGTTGATTTTCTTCTTCCTTTCAGACCTTGCCAGTTATTGCTTCCTCTTTTTTTTTTCCAGAGAACTGCCCCTGCTGTGGGCTCTGATTGGTTACCTGTGTTGTGAGTAAAGGTAACCCATAGTGACCATTGTCAGTGCGGAGCAAATGTAAACACGGGCGTATTTGCAATGTAAAGCAGCAGAGGGACAAGCAAGCGATCTGCAAACAGCCCAGTTAGTGTTTATACATACAGTCGATGTGTGTGTGATGATCTCACCACATATCATATTAAACCTGTAGGTAAGCTTCAACTAAACAAAAAGGATTCATATCATTATGAAGTTCTGTTTTGTGCCTGGTATAGTTAATGTTAACATATTTGGCAAATGTACATATAGGCTGGAAAGAAGGGATAAAAAAAATATACAAAAAGATTAAAAAAGACTAGCAGACAGGCACGCAGGAAGATATGTGCATACGTAAAGAAGACGCCTGTTTTTACCCAGTCCCTGATGCTCCCTAGTGGCAAAACTCTGCACCAACACCCTTATAGGGACATATCCCTTCAGGCAATACAGGTAAGGTATTTGGATTTTGGGGTGAACTGTCCCTTAACAACCAGTGTTGCTGTCCTCACCTCCCCCTCTTTAAAAAAAATAAAGGGTAAAGCTTATATGAGCACCCGTCACAGAGTGTGGTCCAGTGATGCTCTGGGGTCTGGTACAGACTGGGATCACCGTCATCGCTGTTTCTTGGAAATCATCAGCCCTCTCATGAGAATGGGGCCCTCTGCAGCCAGACATGCTGTCTCTGTATACTGTCACTGCTGCGACTGTTACGTAACTACCCTGTCTGAGAACCTCATGTGGGATAAACTAGCTTCCTGTGCATAACTGTCATATCTTCACAAATATATACACAAGTCGTGGGATAAGTTATTTGGCAAAAACTCACTACATTAAATATGTTCCATTTGGCACAGGAATTTACAAAATTAGGTTGTGAGGATTTTAACAGCGTTTTTGAAAAGATGATTCTACCTTTAATCTGATCAATTTTATGCTTCCAATATCTGTGGGTGGCGTTGACTGACAAGGCGGAATAAATCAAGTATAACCTTCATTCCTTCATTTCTTTTTTTTATACATTTTTCCCCATTTCAACAACAGCAGGCCGCTTCAAGAATGTGCTGGTTTGGCTAAAAACCAGGTTAACTCCCAGAACATTTTTATAAAGTAACAGAGGGCAGGGTTTTATTATTACAATATGTGCGTGTGTGCGTGTGTGTGTGTGAGAGGGATAGTGAGGAAGGAGAGTGGTAGTAACTGAGAAATTACTTTATTACCTGCAAGTAATCAAATGGACCCCAAAATGAATAATCATTATTTAACGTTTATAAGTTTAGTTTAATCACAATTCCGACATTTTATTTCAGGGCTTAAAATACACATGCATACTGTGAAAAGCTGAAATAATTATGGATTGTATGAAAATTTCTATAGGGAGAGAAGAGGTCAAAAAAGAGCAATGGTATTAACATTTTTCTTTTAGCTGAAGGTACATTGCAATATAGTTAATTATAACATAAATACTTACATCAAAAAGAGGGCTTTTCACTGGAAAAAATACAACTTTTCACTTAAGGCACATGGTTCCTAAAGGTGCACTTTGACACAAGCAGAGGACAACAGTTCCGTCTCTGTTTTATTAAAGGACTAGTGTAGGCGACATCTAGAGTTGGTTGCAGAGTGTCAGTGTCAGTTGGTTGCAGATTGCAACCAACTGACACTTCTCCCGTGTGCCCAGCGTGCAGGAGAACTCAATGGCCGACGTGAAAGCGATGATTGGCCCTAGAACCACTGTTTGGTTTGTCCTTTCTGGTCTACCGTAAAAACATGGCAGGGCAAGATGGCGGTCTCCGTGAGGAGGACCTTCTAGGCATGTAGATATAAACGGCTCATTCTAAGGAAAGAAAACATAGATAATAATATTATATTCCATTTCTGCTAATAAAGGCTTTGCTTATTTACAAAGTGAAACATAAGGTTCCTCTCCACTCACCACCCAAATCATTTTTGGACAGTCAACTATGATGGGCATTTAAAAATAAAGATTTTTACTAACATTTTACACCGGTGAAAATATTTGTCAGCGTGATTGACACAGAAAATGTGTTGCAGCCCTTATACTATTTTCTGTTAAACAGCATATGGCTTTAATTTGACCTCACTGACAAGCTGCGAATATCTGGACATTTACCTAATGTAAGCTACTTGATGACAACTGTGACGTTTGCACTGCTGTCTCTGACCGACCTGCACACTCTGGCCCCATATCGGTCATTATATTGTCAGATAAGCAATTAGATGGAGGTACAATAAGAGTGTAGGACTTTGCATGTATAACTGAGGGGGAAATGGATGAAAGAAGCGCTCCAGAGTCCATGGTACGTCAGTCTGATGAATTCCTTCTGCTCGCCGCGTCTGCTCACCTTCTGCTGCTTCTACTGCTGCACTGAGTGTGTGTGTGTTGTCTGTGCATGAGTGTGTTCAAGTGTGTGACATTTCTACATCTGTGAAAGTGAGAAATGAATTGCATTTTTGCATAATTCATCAAACCTTCCTTGAAGTGTGAAAATCAATGGCGTGAGACCAGAAACAGCACTTGAAATTAGACAAATCTGCAGAGAGCATTTTCACACATGTGCACAGTCGCATGGACCGTGGCGTCAACACTCACTCACTCATGCACTGATGCAGTGACTGCAGCTCACATACCTTTTTCTGTTATGTGTTCTCGTCGGCAGCGTGAGGGTTTTAGTTTGAGTTTGAAGTATCTCCATGGCTGAACTACACACACTCACAAACACCTACACACACGCTCATAATGTAACATGTTTTCTTCCCAAGTATCCGTGGAAGCTATGCCCGACTGAAAGCTCCCCTCCCTGTGCTATCAATCTTGGATAAATATTCCAAAACAAAGGAGGAAGCCAGCAAGTCTTAAACATCAAGAACTGTGCAAGGTCTTTTAAACTAATTCTGTGAGATGCAGTGCTTTCAGCTGAGGTGAAAAGACATAAGTGAGAGCTTTATCTGGATAACAGATGAAGCTATATGTGTCTATATGATATATGTTTGCATACCTAAGTCTGCCATGCAGGATTATTCCATGTGCACCATGAGGTTAAGAAAAGTAGCTGCCAGTCAAATATTTGAATGCTAAGTCAAACATCATGTTCAACCAACTGCTGATAATTGTTTTTGAGTGCAGTTCGCTGGCACTTGTCTGCCGAACATGCTGTGTAAATATGCTAAATGGTGGATTGTTGGGGTAGAAAAACATAAAAGAATGTTTGGAAAGAGTTAGCAGAGAGGGGCCAAACCGGGTCTTTTGACACCCCAATCCAACAACATAAACCCTCCAATCCTGCCGTGTCCCAGCACTGTGGGTTGGCTTGTAAAATTGAAGGGAGGAGCAAACAAACTGTGTGTATTGGTATGTGGTCTGTTTGTGCATTTGTGGTGCCCAAATGTACTGCACATGTGTGTTTGTCTGTAGGCTATGTACCGAGAAGGACACACAGTCTCGATGTTCAATGCAGTTAATAAAGGAAATGTCCACGTTGTGCGCTGAGTGCAGATAAGCTCACAGCCAAGCCAACACGATAAGTCTATCAAAAGTTTACAGTAGTTTTTATTGCTAAATGATGCGCGTTCCCTCATTAACCTTTTGGCATCAATCTGCTGCAGGTTTTCATCTCTATTTTCTGGCTCCTCGTGGCAATAAAATTGAAATTAACTCTCTACAATAGACTGCTGCAGCTTTATATTAGTTCTGGCTGAACAGTGCAGAGTTTTCGTGCATTAAATGTGCTGAACTCTGGATGGAAAGTTAATAAATGTAGCACTACTCCTCTGAAGAAATAGTTTGACATTTTGGGAAGTGCGCTTCATTCCTTTATTACCAAGTATTAGATGAGAAGATTGATACCACTTTCATGTTTGTATTCTAATGAAGCCACAGCCGAGAGATTCTTAGCTTAGCTTAAAGACTTGGAGCAGCTGGAAACAACTAGCCTTGCTCCATCCAAAGCTAACAAAATCACCCTCCCAGCACTTCTAAAGCTTCCAAATGTTATTGTTATAACTAGTTTATTTCACCTTAGAAGGGCGAATTAAATAAAGAAGACACAGTGGCAATAACTAGTGCTGGTGGGTAGTTTTTTTTAACCTTTGGATAGAGCCTGGCTAGCTGTTTTCTGTCTGTTTCCAGAGCATGTACCGTAATTTGTAAAAGGAGCAGTGTCAGCAGCTGGTTAGCTAAACGTAGTAGGAGAGTTACTGTGCTCGTCCAAGAAAATGGTCATATATCCCCTACTAAAACCACAACCTGCTAGCTATTGTACAGATTCAGAAGTGTTAAACCAAATAAGAGGCTAACCGTCTGCGCACGGTAGCGCATTTATCGTAGGCTACATACATTTAATGGTATTAATCATCTCAAGTAGTTCTCTGCTGGAAAGCAAGGAAGTGCATTTCCAAAAGTATCGAACCGTTCCTTTAATGCAGGTTCAGTCAGTGAATCTTTTAAGTGTTAGCATAAACTCTGTGATACATCACAACTGTTCTTACTGTTTTCTTAATCACCATAAATCAACGCTGCCTGGGCCAATCAATTATTTTCTTTTCAAACACAACATTTGTGGAACAAAGGAGATTCTAAATTAACCCTGAGCTGATTATACTTTGATTTATAGACCGTTCGGTAAGTAGCTCACTGCACCACATTTACTTTCTTTTCAACTTTTTATGACTGTTTCTTTTTGTAGCAGGGAACTTAGAGGACAATCAATCACATCAGCAGAGGTCCAATGTCAGTATACACAAGCAGATACATCAGTTTAACCCAGTTGGGAGTAGAAAAGGAGATGATTCAGGGAGGAATGTACTAAATGTGATTTCTTTCACTTAAGGCTGCTTACAGCACTGGGTTTGATTTAATTTCCAGCCACACTGAATTGTTTAAAGCCATATTGAAAAGACGGGTGCAGTGGGGTTATTGGGATGAAGGAGAAAGGAGAAAGGAATTCAGAGGGAAAGGGAGATAAAACGAGGGGAGAGCAGAGGGAAGAGGTAAAAAAAAGAAGAGAAAACAGGCAGAAGAAGAAGAGGGAGTGAAGGCAAGTAGAGCAGATGAAGACACAAGTCGCGAAGGGGTGGTGAGAGATCACAGGACAGAGAGCTCCTTTGACAGCTAACATGACATGCGTGACACTGGTTTAGCTCGAAGGAACATTCCCAGGTCAGAACTTTTTTTTTTGGAGTGAAGAAGTTGGGAGCGAATAGAGAGATCACAGTAATGTTCTGTGTTCGCGTTCACCATCACATGATGCTGCCTGCCGTCACACTTAAATCAAACGGCCGCACACACACACACACACACACACACACACACACACACACACACACACACACACACACACACACACACACACACACACACACACACACACACACAAACAAACAGTCATGCCAGGATAACAGGCAAAGCAAGAACATTCACAGTCATAAGTGATTATGACCATGTGTTTTTTCTTTTAAGTACACAAGTTCTTAGTTTCTTATATATAATATTAATTTTATTTATTTCAAAAAGAAACCCCTACCTCTTGTCATACCAGCTAAAGTAAGGAGTCAGATTAAGATAGTGGGGAGCAAATACACTTGCGAAACGCACGGAAGCCTTAAGAACAGGCCCAATATTGAACAGTATAATACAAAAGCTGAATGGTAACACAGCTGAAATTTCACAGATTGAAAACATCAGTAGTTCAGTAACTAGTCGGAAAATGACAAAGAGACGTCATTGTAATGTAACAAGCAATAAAGCATGCAAAATTCACAAAACATACATATATGCAAAGAAATATGTTACAAAATAAGGTAAACAAATCTCAAACAAGGTTATTGGATTCACTGTTAAATCTCTTCCAAGCTGCTGCAGTGTGTGGTAGAAACACGTAACACAGCCTCACAGTCCGTACAATGCAGAGCTTATTGCGAGATTCATATCTTCAAAATAACATTCACCATCGAGACTGAGAGCCTGATGAGCTGTCTTTGCTAATGGACCCTTGACCCCCAATTTTATAATACACTTTGCCCCTGCTTAGTCCTCGAAATATAGTATTTTGAACGCCAGTTTTTCTGCTTAACACACATGTCACTCTTGTTATCCAAGAATACAGTGTTGGAAGTAATTTCTTCTTGGACAGGGAAAGTGCACAGGGGTCTAGTCTAAAAAGAGTTTTAGGTAAAAGGGGGTTTCATCTCACGGATTTCCCAAAGCACGGCTGTTAAAATTGATGGAGACATCATATGATGCTGTAGATGAGACAAAATAAAGCACGTACCCTCGGTCAGTCATCCACACTTCAATATTTTAGTTTTTTGTTGTTGTCATATCTACTCCTGTCTTACTCTACAACCCTCCTCAGGCTGTAGTGGACTTGTTGGTCATGCGGGAGTTGCTCTGGTCGGAGGCTCGTTCTGTGACTTTCAGCTTCATGCACGACTGCTTCTCATCCATCAACATCTCAGCCGGTAGGCACCAGCAGCACAGGCAGGACTAGAGGAGGGAGAGAGGGGGTGAGAGGGATTATGAAGTGTAGGCTGAGAGAAACTTGTCCCTTTGCATATGGTATTCCCAGCTAAAAGGAAGGAGAATGTGGTTCCTCATTTTTTTGTTGTTGTTGTTATTGCCTTAAATGAGCTGTATTAATCATTCTGAAAGTTATTACCGCAGGAAACGACTATTTGCTACGTAAAGATGGAGCAATGTAATGATGGAGTAATGTCCCCCTCTGTGTATGTTTTTATCTGAACATATCCGTTCTTTGTTGCTTATCGTGCATGATTTTGTGCATGTTAGTGCATGTGAGCATGCCCCACTGGTTAGCTCATAGCCGAATTTTGCTCCTTTAAAGGTAGCTCCAAATCATATTTGCTTTCTTTCCGACAGTTAGATGTTTTTCCGTTCAATATGAATCTGGCAACCGCTTAGCTTAGCTAAGCGCAAGTAGTTACAGCGCCTGACCAAGAGAGTCACATGACCAAAATTCTTGTTTTTAGAGGGTTTTTTTTTATACAGATTAAACATATGAGATATAACATTTTAATTAGTCTGCTTTAGAGATGCTGTCAGGTAGATTTTGTTACCTTCGGTCAGAGCCAGTCTAGCTGTTTTAAGTCTTTATGCTAAGTTACGCCAACCGGCTGATTCATATTAATCGTATGGAACTGAGAGGGGTATCAATCCTCTCATTTAAATCTTGGCAAGAAAGCGAATAAGTGTGTTTCCCCAAAAAATAAATAATATTTTAATATATTTTCACTCTGCACGTGTTACACTCACAACTAAGTTACACCTTACCCTGAAGCAGTTCTTGAAGCGCTTGCTGACCACGTAGAGGGCGATTGGGTTGATGCAGGAGTTGATAGATGCCATGTTGATGCCAATGTAGTCCAACACCAAAAAGAAACTAAAAAGGGTTATAGAGACACATTAGTCTTCCACCTCTCCGATCCTGGAGGGTGATTCATTATCCTGCTAAATGATCAAGTCTACTCTGTCCTCTATTTCGTGCACTACGCAATTTGTCTTTTCTTCCATACCTGAGCAGTTCGCAGCGGTTTGGATCTTTCTCGTCGTAGATGGTGAGCTTCAGGATACGGCTGAGGTGGAGAGGCAGCCAGCACAGAGCGAAGACCAGAACCAGGCAGAACACTGTCTTAGCAACCTCCCTTCGCTGAACACACACCGACACTCATAAATCACAGTATAGTAACAGATTGTACGGACAGTTTTGGCCGAGATAGGGTACATGGGGAAATTTGTACACAAAAAAGTCTTAGATCATTGGAAAGTTTTTGCCTAAAGGTTTTTGTTTCCATAAATCAAAACAAATTAAATATTTAAATGCCAAGTAAGGCTTGAGTAAATAATAAGTAATAAGGCATAATGTCGTTTTTATAGCTTTAATTGGACACACTTGTGAATGTGTGAATGGTCTTGTGTCATGTTTTGAACATAAAAGATTCCCTAAGGTCAGTTTTTATTTTTGCCCTGCCACCGATAAGAAACATTTAATTTGAACTCTCAACTCTCTTTTAACCCCTCAATGTGAGGACAGTCAGTAACCACTAACAAGATGGGCTAAATGACACGAAAGCCATCTGCAAACCTGTTTGAGGTGGTCACTGAGAGCAATCTGGACTCCATTCTTCTTCCTCAGCATCTCACAGGTCATCAGGGTGTAGAAAATAGCAGTGCAGACCAACGGCAGGCAGAAGTATGCACTGAACAGCCACCAGTCCTTCGCTGATTTATAAAACTTCACAGAGAAAATAGGAGAACAGCAATAAGTTATGCACCAGCATCTGTATGAGAACTTACAGTTAATGGGGAAACAATTCAGAAGTAAATTTAAGGGAGGTATCCCCAGTTTGACCTGGACCGGATTGAGACTCAAGGGTGGGTCTCAAATTCAATTGTTGACTTTCATTTAAAAATCTATTTATCAAAGTACCTCAGTGGAATCAAAACAGTTCACAGTTGTTGTTTTAGAGTTGATGGAAGACACGTGAACGCACACATTACACACGCGCAGGTGCTACAGTGTTTCCTGTAAGCCCAAGAGAGCGATAATTCCTGTGATATTTTCTTTCTATTTGACGATGCTTTGCCGTCTGTAAACTCTGTGTGAACCAGATCAGGCAAGGAAGTCTCTCGCAGTATGGTAAGCATGCACATATATTCATACACGGGTCGGCCTGCGAGCCAACATGCACATCCGTGTATCTTTGTGTGTTGGTACGTGTCAGTATGTATTATGCGTGCATGTGCAGGTTTGCAGCACACACAGCTGTGTCAACAAACACTCTTTTCCTACACACTGAATTGTATATGTATGTGTGTCACAACTCACCCTCATAAAGTCGTTTTTTTGCATGGGGTGCAGCAGACAGATCCTCAAGTGTTCTCCCTTGTAGTCCATGGTGATCATGTCGAAAGCTATTGCCTCTGGCACAGCCAGGATGATGGATAGTATCCAGATGAGCGCTATTTCAATAGCCATCCACTTTGGAACGCCGATCCCTTTGATGCGGCTCCAGGAGGCCACGGCGCGATACCTGGAAGATCCAATGTGTGCAGGCAGTCAACCAACAAATTACCATTAACTGAAGGAATAGTTTGACATTTTGGGAAAACACATCTTTCTGAGAAGTATGGTACGGTCTGTACGGTAAATAATGCCAACAGCCAGTTAGCTTAACTGAGCTAACCTGCACCTTCAAAGCTCAACAAAACCAAAATGTGCTATTTTTACACTTTTTGTTTGTACTGATCAAACAAACAACATACAACGTGTGAATTAATAGAATGTGTTAATTTGTTAACTTTTGAGGTGCTGTTAAGTGGATTTTATAAGGGCCAGGTTAGCTATTTCCAACATTTATGCTGTTGTCTCAGCAAGAAAGAAAAATAATAAGCGTATTTTCAAAATGTTACACTATGCTTCAAATAATTATAGTATCCCACATCCCTCTCTTATCCCAACTGACAAAACATTATATTCTAGATGTTTTTTTTTTATACATTTAAAACGCAGATAACAGTAACATCTAAAGAATGGGAATAAGAAGAAACTGGATTTTAATAAAAATATCAGTTGTGAAGTCATTATTCCAAGCTCACAATGTAGTTGACAATCAAACCAGATGACTTTGAAAAGTGCAAAAAGAGAAGTGTGAATGTATTGATCAGAAAAGTTAAAAACAGCCGGTAGCAAGGAGGTCAAAAGTCATTGTGACGTCACATTAGAAAATGAAAATAGGTCGTCCACTGGTTGAGACTGTGATTACCTGTCAATACTCAAAGCACACAGACTCAGCACTGTGATCCCCACCGAGGCTTTTTGGACAAAAGGCACCATCTTGCAAAGAGCGACTCCGAAAGGCCAGTCCTCTGCCAGGAGCTGATACGGGAGAGAGAGTTGATAACGGAGTTAAACCATGAGAGGGAGAGGAGCAAATCTTCTGGCACAAGGTTGTTCTCCCTAAACTCAGGCATCCGATGTTAACCAGATATCTGTGAACCTGAACTAATCGGTTTCTGTGAATATCCAAGTTGTTGTTTTTTTTCTCCAAGAAAGGTTACATTTTTGGGATCTTTTCTTAAAACCATGAGGGCCCCTGTTTGGCCTCAAGGCACGGTAACCCAGACAGGTAATATAGCTCCTGGAGAACAAAACGCTGCTAGACCTGTACAGTATTATAACTAGTATCATGTCTGCTTTGTATGAGTGACTGGAATGTGAGTGTGGATCAAAATCATATGTAGCCCTGTGTCTCCTCATACCACCCATGTCTCTGCTGTCTCTGGTATGCAACAGCAGCCAGTTGTTTAACATGCCTACCCCCTTACCCAAATATACAGAAGCTTTGGTCCTCTCTCTCTCTTACACACACACACGCACACACACTCACACATACACACACAATGAGCCCAACAGATAACAACATACCAGAGACATAAGGGGATACAGAGGGGCTCAGAATCCAGTAAAGTAATAACATGGGAAAAGCTCCGCGTAAATGTGAGTCTGCATACATGTGTGTTAGGAAAGCGTGTGTGTGTGTGTGTGTGTGTGTGTGTGTGTGTGTGTGTGTGTGTGTGTGTGTGTGTGTGTGTGTGTGTGTGTGTGTGTGTGTGTGTGTGTGTGTGTGTGTGTGTGTATAAAGGATTTAAAATCCAATATGCAGCAAATATTTGCATATGACCTCAAACAATAGTGCAACAAAAATTCATTGGAAACCTAAGAAAGTTCTGAATTGACAAATAAAACCACTTTTAATGCCAAAAAGATCACAATAACATAATATTGCTCACCTTGTAAACATTGATGGGAATGCCGATGATGATGTGTAGCAGGTCTCCGAGTGCCAGGCTGCCTATCAGGATGTTCGGCCCGTTACGCATGCACTTATTCTTATAGATGATTCTCAGCAGAGTGGAATTGCCTATGATGCCCACAACAAACACCAGGCAGGACACCACCGTGTTGATGTACTTGAAGGTGTCTCGGATTTCCGTGGGCCCTGTGCACATGGGAGGTAGCCAGCGGCGGGGCATGGTGATGTTGGGCCTCACCAGACCCTGCACATCTCTCTCTACAAGCCCAGGTCTCTGGGTAACAGCCAGAACATCCTGGGGCGCTTGCTTCTTTAACTCCAGCTGCCCACTGGCCAGAAGAACGTGACCCGCCAAGAGGAGTAGCTCCAAGCAGAGGAGATGAGTCTTCATCCTGCAGTTTAGTTGTTGATGTGTTTTTTTTTTTATCCAACAAGGCTGCAACTGATCCTCTTTTTGGTGTGCCTGGAACACAATTTGCAAGAAGGTATTGCATCCAGGCCTGTTCTGACTACAGGAATATCATACTTTATGAAAAAAACATCCTCACTGTCTAGTACGCACATACAGCTCCAGGCTTTTTTATGTGACTTAAGCTCACTCAGCTGCCATCCCTAGCTATATAAACTCACTAAAACTCAATTAATACGCAGACACACCCTGCAAAGACATGTTACTAATTTCTTTGTGTAGGGACTTTACAACAATTATTAGGGGAAGAGGGGGTCAGAAAGGGGGAAGATATTATTTTTTACTTGGGCTAAAGATAGGCTAGTCTGACTTTTTTTGTGAGAGCAGGCACCTTTCCACAATCAGGAAAAAACAGTTCTGTCCAGTACATGATTAAAGAAGTTATTACATTTTAACATGTTATTTTGACATAATGAGGGGAGGGTTTTACAGTTTAAAGACGATAGGAGTCCAAAGTAAACATCAATAACCCTGTAGCAGGCCTTGGTTTTTGTTTAAAAGTGAAGACCCCAATCATTTTCTTACACCCCTAAATCAATCAATCAATCTTTTCCGGTCACTGCAGTTCAAGCTCTTACTTACCTAACTCCCAGCCAAAGCAAAAATCCAATATTTGTGCCTCTTGGATCAAACTCTCCGGGTAACTCTTAAGCTTTCAGGGCAGAGAAAAGTTCCCAGATTGGAGGGATGCTGTTCCTGAAGTGACGCTCCAGTCATCTCCGACAGTCCTCTCAGTCACTGGTGTCAAAGTGAAAAAAGCTCCAGCTCTGTGCTCCAGAGGCTCCAGTCAGCTACTCTGGTAGCTCACTCCTCTCCAGTACTGGTCGATGACGCTCAGTGTACACTTGTTGAGAGTCTGCCGAGTTTACCCCTGCCCTCCAGCCCCTCCTCTTCTTATGGAGAGGAGGGGTTGGAGGAAGACTGATGAAGACAGGCAGGATGTTCACAAGTTAATAAGTGTTCATTTAAGTGCCCTTGTTTTAATGGAGGAAATGGGGTAAAATCATCAGTTCATGAAGATATCTATAGATTATCCTGTGTTGTTGGTACTGAATGGGGAGTTTATATTGCTATGCTTTGGTTTCATTTTGGCATCCATTAATATTCCTACAGGGATTGATCATCACTATTTGAATAGTCTTATTAAAGTGTTTCGGTTTAACCCTACCATTGTTCTCTCTCCTAAAACAAGCATTTGATACTGAGCCATTTTATTCACTCAGCATCCACATCAATCTTATCACTTGGACCTTATCAGGCTGTTAATGTGCAATCACTTTGTAGTTAACTGCCCCATGTTCCCAAAGCTGCTCCTCATTGTAGTGAAAAATGCAGAAGACACATTCGTGCTATTACAATAGAACTCTTAATCAGTCAAATCTCAAGTATTTGCTGTTACAGTCAATGTTATCAGCATTCATTTAACCTGGTTGGAATGGGAGCCACACCACATAACTTAACAGTTTGGTTGTCAAAGCATTTGGGAATCAGTTCTTAATATATATGACAGAAAAAGAACAAAATTTAACAAATGAAAAGGCTGAGAAAAATACACATTTTTATCAACATTTTAAAAACTATATTTATTGGAGTAGATGCACCTTTAATCCTTTAACAATAGTGTACATTTACGCTACAGCACTGCTGAAACTAAATGCTAATAGCATGCAAACATGATGTTTAGCAGGTTAAGTGTTTACCATGTTTGCCTTCTTAGTTTAAGCGCGTTAGCATGCTTATGCTAATATTCAGTAAAGATATAGTACAGCTGAGGCTGATAATATATCTTTAGTTTTACAGGTATCTAAGTTGAATTCCAAAGTGTTGCACAAGGTAACATTTTGACATGACAATGGAGCTATATATAAAATTATAGACTTGGTCCAAAAAAAGAACTGCGTTATTATAAATCTCATCTCCCTGGTTTCCCTCCACGTGATTAGTTTTCCTCTCTGTGACTTTGATAACAAGGTGAACACACTGGAAGTGATTTTTCCGTCACACTTTAACTTCTTCCACTCTCTGCATCATAAAGCAATTTTCCCAGTCACAAAAAGTAACCTGAAAATAAGCGCTAACAGCTCTTTCGTCTTTTGTCTGTTTTATGATGTGTGTAACTGTACATTAATGACCAGAGCTGTGTCTGACGTGGAACCACACCTGTATTAGCCCTCAGTTGATCGTCCCTGTGAGGCTCAGATTTTCTGAGAAGAGTCTTGCTCACAGGCCAGACGGCCATCAACACCATGTGTTTCTCTGTTGATAGATTAACATCTCAGCGGAGCCTTAAGAATGCATATTAGCCGGACTGTGTGTTTTTCTACTGTTCGACTGCTGCATGTGTAGGCTACTTCAACCAGCGTTCAAGGGAAAAAGATGCTTATCTTTGTTAAAGTGACTTATTGTATCATGTGGATGTGGATCAGTGGCCAAATGTAACTAAGTACATTTACTAAAGTATGCATATGGTACCATTTATGGTACTTTATACTTGTGCTCCATTATAATGAGAAATATATTTATTTTTACGCCACTACATTTATTGACAGCTGCATTTACTACTTTACTTATTAAGATTTTGCATATACAACATAAACCTTTCATAAATATTATGCATTTATAAAGTATAGTTATAGATTATAGAGAGTATATGAACTAGTTAGAATTATCACTACAGTATTAAAACACTACAGTACTTCCACATTAATCACTGTCGGACCTTTGTTTAGACAGGGGATTAGGTTGGATGCCAGAATACTAAGATGTTCCAGAGAGCTGAGTGAAATCCTTATACTGGAAACATATGAGGTCATACAGCCCTGTCCTTATCTTAAAGGGATATTTCCCATGTTTTTGAAGTAGGGTCATATGAGGTACCTATCGATAGTCAATTTATACACTTCAATGTTTGGAGAAACACAAGGATGTACCAACACGGGAGCCAAGCAATGTACTGCTGTGGATGAGGGCAGCAAGCAACATTAAAATCAATATCAGTTTAAGTGTACGCTATATTTACAATATCTTTCGACATGAAACTGAACTGAAAAAGACATCTATCTACTGGTTCTGTTTTTTTAATCTGGTGGCTTCATATAAGTCACCGTGGTAGTCACCTGACGTCACTTATTAGTTTTTCGACTGCCGTGAGTATGGCATTATGTCCGTCGCCATCTTGGCTTTTTTGCAACGAGTAGTAACAAGAGTAACGTGTAATTGTATTTATTATATTTTGCAAGTATCTTGCCTAACACTGCTCAGGAATATTAAGTGTTAAACCAGTCGATGTTACACCACTAGTTTACTACTTTGAAAGAAACTCTGACATCAATAGACTAACTGTCACTGGAACTCATGTTTTACTATCTCCCATATCAGTAACAGACTTTTACCGCCTTTATCTGACGGTGACGAATTTACAATTTAGAGCAAAGAGGGTCTCACTCTTTCTTCTTGTTGTCTGTCTTTTTTATAAGAGCATTTCACCCCCCCACGATCTCTCTTAGCTGGATTCTTTAAAACTAGGATAACATCTTCAAATACAACAGATCCAATGAGGACAAAGGGCCGACTTGTTTTGAACAAGCATGGATTCATTGGAGTAAGTGTCAACAAAAGGGCATCTTACCTTACACACAATACAACCTTTGATCCGACTCAGTTAGAAGCAGGACATCCTCACTTTACAACTGAATTATGGCTGCCGGGTGTTTTTATGCACACATATTGTGTGATCTTGACCCAAGAGTCAGACTGGCCCGACTTCTGCCCTGTGGCTTTGTTATCTGGATAGTGGGCTAGTAGAGTAATTAGCTGCCATTTCATTAGATCAATAAAAGAGGCATTCTATAGTTGGGGGTACATTTCACATAAACAAAAAAGTCAATGTAATATATCCACTATTGCAAAGCTTAATATTAACATTTTCATTGATATTTTAAAGGAAAGGATATTTTCCCAGTGATCCCAGTAGGGTCACATCAACTGTGTTACTCATGAGTTGGCTCTACTCTGAGTAAGTTAGTAACATAGTCGACAATTTCCCTATTTGAATTAGAATCATAAAATAATTAAACCATAAAAACTTACCTAACATAGTTGACGGACAAATAATATAATCTTTGACACTGTGTTATTACAGATAAAATATTTAAAAAGATAAGAGGGATTTTTTTTAAATAAACAACAAATAGATAATGCTAACTTTGATGGTTTTTAATCATTATTTTGAGGCCAAGACCCACTCAATTGAAAAATGGTCATTAGAAAAACTGTCAATTTAGAAACATCATGACAATTTCAAGCCAAATGAAAAATAGTAAGTATAAAATGTCCGTCTGATTTTATAATATGCTTTCCCTTAATCTGTAAAATACAATATTTTTGAAAGTGCATTAAAAGTACCCCCACTGCTTTGTTCTTTCTGCTTGGTCCTCAAGTTCCTTTGTCCTTTCATTTCCACTGGATCCTTTTGACAAATTAAATTTTGCCTATTGTAGTTAAAGAAAGAACCTTTGTTTCTAACAAGTACATTTTCAATTCTTTTAGAAAGAAATGAACCCTGCATTCCCTCTGATTGTGGACTTTCTGGAAAAGCTAACAGAATTCAGTACTTTATTTGAACATCACATCAGTTTCATCTGCTGTTGACAGTCAGCTGCTCAATCCAAAGTCATACTGGCAAAAGAAAAGCACATCAAAGTCTTAAGAGACTGGCCTGTTCTCCAATAATGAAAAAAAAGAAATTTTATAAGTAAATGTCTTCAAGGTGTTTACCATCTGCGTCAAGGGCAGAGCACATGCTTCCACCGCCTGCGATGCCTTCAGAAGTGAGACATATTGAACCCTCAAGGAGTAGTGGACCAGCAGATCTCTGTGTGGCTCTTACTGTTGATTAACTGTAATGTGTACTTACTTTAACACTTTCAGACCTTCTTATGGAGAGGCATTCATGGTGTTATTCAAGTTAATTCAAGGCATTCAAGTTAAACGCAGTAGATGTGTGTAAAGATGGGGGGAAAAAGAGCTTGTAGATTTTCACCCAGTGGCCAATCATGAACCGGGTTGTCTGTTTCAGAAAGTTGCAGACATTTTTTGACCCAACATGCCCAGTTCAGCCGTTGGAAAGGGTTCGGGGGAGGGGATTTCAGACGCTGTCTGTCTAGTACTGGGTGTCCATAGGAATCGTCAACCAATTTTTTGGGGGCAGTTTCACCATGTGTACTGTAACTATGTCACAAAGTCGGAGCCAATCCCCTCCTCTCAAATGGCTAATAATTTAACTTAAAAGGCTAGCAGACATATTGTAATTACAAGGCTCTGCCACAACAATAGGCACAGTCATCATTACAGAATAGCCTTGTTACAGGTAGGAGTCTGTTGTAAAAATGTGTCCCGTCTGTGACCCTCACCAGGATTTGACTTTCCCCCTCTGTTGAGAGACAAAAAGGAGACGTTGTGCCCCTTCGCATCAACGTTAGGCACCGATGAAATTACTTAATTGCAGCCCTCGGGCAACGCTGCAATGACTTGTGTGTGTGCCAATGCCATTGTGCGTGTTTATTACCCCTCCTTAGGCCATCTTCTTTTCTCTCTCTCTGGTCGTCCTCTGGTGTTTATGGCCTGTTTACACTGAGCCCCTCTTGACATCGACACAATGTACCCTTTTATGTGTGTGCCTATCTATAGCCCAATTTTTTCAAAAGAGCAAATATGCATGAGTAACAGAACACACTCAGCTAATGGGCATAAAGAAGAAAAGTCAGAGAGAAGTTTCTCTGAATAGTAGGACACGTGTCTGTGCTGTTGCTTGGATACATGTGTAGTTTTTGGGCGCCAAGCTTGAAATAATCCACATATTGCACATATTGGTCGGTGATTACAATCACATGCAAAAGTTGCCCAGAGGCAGGAAAACATACGCACAAACACACATGTTCAGACTCAGACCATTACATTACATTACATTACATTACATTACAGTCATTTAGCAGACGCTTTTATCCAAAGCGACTTACAGGAAGTGTATTCAACATAGGTATTCAAGAGAACTACTAGTCACCAGAAGTCATAAGTGCAAAGACAAAATGTTGATAATTTGTGTTTTGCATGTATGTATATAGGCTTCTGTATGTGCTTTGAGTAATACATATCAAATGTCCATGTCACCTTGTAGACATTACCTGTCTGCAGTGACTTAAACCGTCTGCAGGTTCTTTTTTCTCCCCCTGTGGTTCTCTTTCTTCCCGTGTTAGATGTCTCCTCCTCACATAAACTCCTGCACTCCTCCCTTTGGACGCCCTCACAACAAAGCCAACTCGCCATCTTCCTCCCTTCTGCGTGTATTTTTTCTTCTTCACTCAAAGGAGAAGATTCATGTCTACTGTCTCTGTTGCTCTACCCTCCTCCTCCTCCCCGGAAAGACACAGGGTTTATTTGACATGTGGCCTCACACACACACACACACACACACACACAAACACACATACAAACACACAAACAACAGCACCACCAGCGCGTGATTCGATTAAAGACAAACTTTCACCGTGGGTGTGGGACAGGATCGGAAACGAAGCCGTGTTCCTCTTTGCGAACTATAACAATGTAGTCTCGTCCAGCGGGGAAGAGAGCAGAAGATCAGCAATTTTTGCTTCAGTGTCAACGTCTTCTGGACATGAGCTTTAGAGGATTCACTTTGGGGGAATGTGACTTTAGCTAATTCAATTTCCCCCTCCATCTCGCTCTCTGTCGCTTGTCCCTTTGCAAAACCCTCACAGTGATTAAACCGGTTGAAAAATAATTATTAGGCCTACACTTTTCATCCCCCTGGCAGTGAAACTTAACGCATGATAGTCTTCACATGGTTTGAACAGTGATTGAGCAGCTTAGTGCATGTAATACGACACAAAGGAGGCTCTCTCTCCCTCGGCCACCCTCTCTTTCAGTTTACATTACATTACATTACAGTCGTTTAGCAGACGCTTTTATCCAAAGCGACTTACAATAAGTGTATTCAACATAGGTATTCAAGAGAACTACTAGTCACCAGAGGTCATAAGTGCATCTCCTTTCTTAAACAAGCATCTAAAAGCATAAACCAGAGCAAAAGTATAGTGCAGAAGCAAATTACTACGAAAACAATAATTGCAACAAACTAATACGAATACAATAAGTGCAACAAACTGATACGAATACAATAAGTGCAACAAACTAATACGAATGCATTGAGTGCTACGAGGAAGGCTCAGGGTAGTACTTCATGAAGAGGTGAGTTTTCAGCCTGCGCCGAAAGATGGGCAGTGCGAGCTCTTACAGGGAGCCAGTGTAGAGAACGGAGAAGGGAAGTTGTGTGGGAGAACTTGGGGCGATTGAACACCAGACGAGCTGCGGCTTTCTGGACAAGCTCCAGAGGTCTGATGGCCGGCAAGTAGTGAGTTGCAGTAGTCCAGGCGGGAGATGACCAGAGCCTGGATGAGCACCTGCGCCGTCTCGTCAGTGAGGAAGGGGCGAATCCTCCTGATGTTGCAGCGGAGGAATCTGCAGGAGCGTGTGACCGATGCAATGTTTGCTGAGAGCGACAGTTAGTCATCCAGGGTCACACCCAGATTCCTCACAGTCCGAGTTGGCGTCACCACGGCATCATCAATGGTGATGGACAGGTCTCGGTGCGGGCAACCCTTCCCCGGGAGGAACAGTAGCTCGGTTTTGTCCAAGTTGAGCTTCAGGTGGTGTGTCGCCATCCATTTCGAGATGTCAGCCAAGCACGCAGCAATGCGTGCCTCCACTTGGGTGTCACCGGGGGGAAATGACAAGACCAGCTGGGTGTCATCGGCATAACAATGGTAAGAGAAGTTATGCGAGCGAATAACAGAACCCAGAGATGTTGTGTAGAGTGAGAAGAGAAGGGGGCCCAGAACTGAACCTTGTGGAACCCCTGTAGTCAGCATGCGTGGTTCCGACACGGCCCCCCTCCATGTCACCTGGTAGGATCGACCTGTCAGGTAGGATGCAAACAGGGAGAGTGCAGAGCCTGAGACGCCCATCCCCTCGAGGGTGGAGAGGAGGATCTGGTGGTTCACCGTGTCAAACGCCGCTGACAGGTCCAGGAGAATCAGGACAGAGGAGAGAGAGTTCGCTCTCGCGGCATGAAGCGACTCTGTCACCGCAAGGAGGGCTGTCTCTGACGAGTGACCCACCTTGAACCCGGACTGGTGGGGGTCCAAGAGGTTGTTCTGGTGGAGGTAGGAAGACAGTTGTTTAGAGACAGCGCGTTCAAGTGTTTTGGATAGAAAGGGTAGAAGAGTTTCTTGCACAGTCATCAGGCTGTCACCTACTTATGCAGAAAGAAAAACACAACATGTGCTAGTTTTTCCACACAAACAGCACATTTATCTCTTTCCAATATGTTGTTTTGAAAATGGTAGAAACAAAACAACACTTATGCATATACATATGTGTGTATTTATTGCACTGTTCTGGTTTAAACTTCAGAGACAATCCCAGATGGTAGGCTAAAGAGCATAAAGAAATACAAACCAAATGTTAGTGCACTCTGTGCATTCCTTTTGTGGGACTTTATTACCCTTGATGCAAGTATTAGTAACATCCTTTTGATTTGCTTCTGTGGTTTTCTTTTTCTGCATCCTTTGGGATTTGTTTCATTTGAAATGGATATGTAAGTACTGGAAAATTGCTTTTATCTTTGTCGATCTAATCGAATTTGAGTGTCCCACATATTATTTAGATATGTTACGTCTAAGGCAGACCTGGGCATTGTACGGATTCTGACCGGCCCGCGAAAGATTACATGATAATTAGAAAATAAAACATATTTTCTAATTATCTTATGGGTGGACTAAAACCGCATTGCTTTTATTTTGAAGCCCATTTATTCTCACAGTGCACGCAATCGTGCACGTCAACACGTGAAATGCGTGTGATTGACAACCTGTCTTCCTTCCGTGTCACCCCTGAACTGTCTACCTTCCTTGTCACCCCCTGAAAAATGCGAAAATGTCGGCTCATGCCAAAAAGAGGAAAGTGGATGCCGAAAGCAGAACTTTCAAACAAATATGGACTACTAATTTTTTCTTTACTGAAGTCAAGGGTAAACCTGTGTGTTTGGTTTGTGGGGAGCATGTCGCCTGTTTAAAGAGGACAGTCTGAAACGGCATTACGAGACGAAACATGCCGAGAAATACAAAAACTTGACTGATGCCGAACGAGCGCGGACATCAACGGATTTACTAGCAAAGCTAGAAAAACAACAAGGCTGTTTTACAAAGCTGCATGCAGCCAGAGATGCTTGTTAAAGCTCAACAGAGACTGGATTTCTCACACTAAAATGTGGGAATATAACAAGTGAAATGGGACACTTGATCCTTTTCTTTTTTTCTGCACAGTAAAAAAAAAGAACTGAAGAACACTAAAATGTGGAAATATAACAAGTGAAATGGGACACTTTTTTGCACAGTTCTGAAAACATTAAATGTTTAATATAGGCATGTAAAGTCAAAAAGGCTACAAAACTGGGACACTTTTCTTTACACAGTTACACAGTTCAGTGACATGTCTTGTTTATTTTGGTTACAAAGATGATGTGACGTCTTTAGAAAGCTAAGAAAATCCTTGTTTCAATAGTATATGAAACTCAAAATGCCCTTTGTTATTAATGTGACTGAAAATGAGTCAAATGTTTCACATTTTGTTTATCATTTTGGAAATTCTATTTGAATAAATGATATTTTTGAAAGCTAACCTCACCTTTTAATTGCCAAATAATAACATACACTCTTACCAGCGGTCAAAACAATGCCATTTACTGCTTTTTATATAGAAATAAAATGTATATTATGCATAATTGAGTTCGGCATTTTGGCCCAGCCCTCCAAAATATTTTCAGTTGCTCATTTGGCCCCCTGGGAAAAATAATTGCCCACCCCTGGTCTAAGGCAACGACAGGGTAACAGCTACAACTGGAACATTTTGAAGTGGGATGGGTGTACTTGGTCAGGTTGACTATGATTACAAGTGTAATGTGTTTCAGCTGATATGGAAACAAGTTGTTTTGCCATCATGGGACACAGTTTGTTCATGTGAATCCAAGACAAACAGGTTTTCATTGAGCATATATATCTCAACAACTATTGGATGACCTGTCAGATGTTGGTTATCCCCTTTATTTTCATCTAGTACAGCCAGCAGGTCAAAGTTTTCACTAATCCGGGGAAACATCTCAAAAGCTAGTGGATGTACTGGCTTTTTGTGCAGACATTCATAGTTCCCAGATGATGAAGCCCAATGACTTTGTCCTACCCCTAATTTGTCCTCTATTTCCACCATTAGGTAGATTTTTTTTGTGGCTTTAAGTGAAAGATCTCTACAACTATTAGATGAAATGCTCTGACATTTTTCATGTGTATTCATTTTCAGGATGAAATGCGATACCCTTAACTTTTCATCTAGTGTCATCATCAGTTTAAAATGTCTCTTTGTTCAACCCTTTGACAAAAAAAAATAATGACATTCCCAACTCAGATCAACTTTACAGTAGTTAGCATACTAACCGGAAATGGTGAACATGGTCAACATTATACCTGCAAAACTAATCATGTAAACACTGGTTGGGATGAGCATGTTAGCATGCCTGTGTTAGCACTTAGCCTAAAGCTCCGCTGAAACTGCTGCTAGCCGTGCAAGCACATCTAAAGCATTTACTTCTATTGCATTATTACATGCGCTTAATTCTGCTCATGCTTTGCTGAACAGTTTTGTTTCTTCTAATTCCCAACTATCTGTGCTCGTCTAGTGAGAGAAAGTTCAGTGTCATTCTGATTGTAACGGACTGGGAGGATCAGGAGAGAGTGATGGACAAGAGGAAGAGAACGACAAATAATGGGGTCTTAATAGCAAGATTGATGATGCATGTCTCCCATCAATGCTCTAGTTATCCTGCTTGTGCTTGTGCTTGTGTGTAAATTAGTACCTGGATGAGAATGCGTACAAACAAACAGTGCATACTATATACTTGTGCACTGCACATCTGCACTGCAGGACTACTTAGAGAATGAGAGACACAGCAGTAAGTATTCATCATTATCAGTTTATCGATGCGGTTGTGTACATCTGTGTGTGCTGAAGGCAATCCAGTAGTAGGATGGGAAAACAAACAACATAAATGCTGACCTTTGACACACCAAGCTTAAAGGTATTTTTCGCTTAACTCAATGAAGTTTCGTAACCTCTCGTCCCTTAATGTTGTCTTTCCTGGACATTGCGGCCATTAGCACTTTTAATCATTTAAGTTGTTAAGTCAGGTTTCAAACCTACAGTTGTGGACATGCTCACACATTACATATTATTATCTAAATAAGATAATTTCCAAGTATTAAGCAAATAAAACCTGAATATAGTTGTCTCTTTATTTAAATTTACGTATTCTTAATTTCATATATTTCATTTAAAATAGTAACCACTCTAAGAATAGTAATTAAAAGCTGCTGTAAACAAATTATATAATATTATATAAAATAATGGATCAAATGATGGCGAACCCACAAGAATCTCTGCAGTTACCCTCAGCTCTATTGAGCTTTTTTAGCATCTTTCAGCTCATTATTCTGTTTCTTTGGCCAGTAAATCAACAGTTTTGATTTCCTCCTTCCGCTGTCATCCGTGTTGTTTCATGCAGCAGCAAGCAGCTGTTTTCAGGAAACAAAAAGCTTGTATGCTAGCTACCCAGCACCAAACGGCTGACAGACACAGTTAGCACTTAGCTGGTGGAGCGTTTAGCAGCTAAGGAGTCAGATATTTGCCTCAGGACTTGGTGGAGACCAAAAACAGAGCAAAATGGTGGGTGAATATTGGACTTACATTCATCAGGTGTACCGGAACACATCTCCAAATTAATGCTAATCTTGCCCCAGGTCTGCCTGATGCTAAATGGACATACGCACACACACACACACACACACACACACACACACACACACACACACACACACACACACACACACACACACACACACACACACACACACACACACACACACACACACACACACATAGGCGGTTCCCTGTTAACCAAATAAAAGAAATAGGCCTCTAAATTGGCCCCAGAAGCCCACTTAAATTTCATCACACGGAGCATGCATGACAGATTGTGTGTGTGAAAGAGCACTGTCTTATAAAATACACATGCCCCTCTGTAAGAGCAGATGTCAAATAAGCTCAATAAGGACACATTTGTGTGACTTTAATTGGTGTTGAAACATTATTGGAAATAGTTTCAATAAATTCAGTTGCTTTTAAAAGTTTCTAAAGATCAATCCCTTATGCTCCCTATTGATCAGCACAAAATCTGATCCCTAATCCTACTGTCACATCATCAGTAATGTTTTTTAGTTTCACATGACTGCTGGTCTTTACGCAGAGATGTCTACATAACACGCAAAGTCTGACTGGAGTAAGTGGGTTATCTGGGGTGTAATCACGTTTGTCCGGATCACATTTTGGCATGAGTTTTCCTGCCACACAACCAGTGATTGTGTCAGACTGCACCTGTGGAGCGGAGTTTAGAGAGAGAGAGAGAGAGAGAGAGAGAGAGAGAGAGTTGTGACAGGCTTCTCACCTCTGAGAGTGCAGCAACAGTGGTGCGATTGTTCTCTCAGCAGATAACTGCGTGATATGAAGCCTCATGCCTTCACAAGACATGTGACTCTTATTTGGTTGAGATAGGAGAAGAGAAGAGTTATACTGTGTCTATCTCTCTCTCTCTCTCTCCTTCAATTGGACACTGTATGTATGTGTGTGTGTGGGTGTGTGTGTATTATTGATCTGTTTATCCCTACAGTCCCTGGCATACTTGGCTAATTTGCCTAGGTGGGGATGAACTCAAAATCAAACCTATGAAGCCACTCAGTGTGAAAATGTCCTCTTGATTGTAAGAAAATTGTGAAAGTGGCACAAATACAGCATCCTCCTAATTTTATCAGTAAAACTGAATTGTTTCTTGAGAACGTTTTTTCAACTCCTGCATTATCGAGCATAAGTGTTTGAGAAGCAAATCAGATGGCTGGCAGACAGGTGGCTGCTCATCCACTCAGAGGCGGTGAGTCACATTACATTACACATTACATTACTCTGCTGTTCTGACATCAGTGGGGAGTTCATTCCACCACTGTGGGGCCAGGACAGAAAAAAGCTGTGACCGGGTCAATCGGCCGCAGGGACCTCTGAGCGACGGGGCAACCAGTCGCCCCGAGGCAGCAGAGCGAAGTGGTCGGGCTGGGGTGTAGGGCTTGACCATGGCCTGGAGATAGGATGGAGCTGTTCCTTTCACTGCCCTGTAGGCTAGCACCAGAGTCTTAAACTGGATGCGAGCTCTTACAGGGAGCCAGTGTAGAGAACGGAGAAGGGAAGTTGTGTGGGAGAACTTGGGGCGATTGAACACCAGACGAGCTGCAGCTTTCTGGACAAGCTCCAGAGGTCTGATGGCCGACGCCGGGGCTCCGGCAAGTAGTGAGTTGCAGTGGTCCAGGCGGGAGATGACCAGAGCCTGGATGAGCACCTGCGCCGTCTCGTCAGTGAGGAAGGGGCGAATCCTCCTGATGTTGTAGAGGAGGAATCTGCAGGAGCGTGTGACCGATGCAATGTTTGCTGAGAACGACAGTTGCTCGTCCAGGGTCACACCCAGATTCCTCACAGTCCGAGTTGTGTTGGCATCATCAATGGTGATGGACAGGTCTCGGTGCGGGCAACCCTTCCCCGGGAGGAACAGTAGCTCGGTTTTGTCCAAGTTGAGCTTCAGGTGGTGTGTCGCCATCCATTTCGAGATGTCAGCCAAGCACGCAGCAATGCGTGCCTCGACTTGGGTGTCACCGGGGGGAAATGACAAGACCAGCTGGGTGTCATCGGCATAACAATGGTAAGAGAAGTTATGCGAGCGAATAACAGAACCCAGAGATGTTGTGTACACAAACACTGAGTCCGCTCAGTGTGCATTTTTCTTATGCGGCAAAATGGGACTGTAAACTGCATATCGTTGCTTCATCCTTTTAAATAACCTTGTGACCTTGCAATATTGACTTCACAGTACAATAACTTTTAACCGTGCAATACTCTGGTTTATTCTGGCATTAATGCTGCTTTATTTAAACTGTACATTTAAACCAATATTCTTATTTATTTATACAATGCTTTATTTAAACTGTACATTTAAACCAATATTCTTATTTATTTATACAATTCTATTATATTTATTTATATTATTCTATTTTATAATTTTTTACACACTTAAGAGACCTCATTTTTCAGCATTATTATTTGCACTGTTGTTATATATATTGTAGTAAAATAATTTACATATCTTTTTACATACTAATATTTCTATTTTTTTGTATTTTTTTCATAATTTCTCCATGTTAAATCTTTCTGGTCTAGAATGGGAGTAGTAATGTTATACGTTTTCCCTCCAGGAATCAATAAAGTAGTTCTGTTTCTGATATATATATTATAATATCCTTGCCTTAGAGAGTGAGGTTTGTCCCAAAGCTTGCAGCTGTATTTATACACTCAACCTTAAAGAATAATGATCCATTCTGCTGTGAGTGGGACTACAAATGAAGTTCCCTCTGTCAAGGAGTAGGGGGGAGTAGTGGTCAGATTGGAATTGGGCCAGTGGGATAGATTTGTTGTACCCTGATAACATCACTACGACATCATTGGGGTTATTTTCTCTGACTTGACTAAGCCCCTTGAGCAGTTTTCAAACGTTCTCATAGCCTGAGTTGAATTCCTCTGGTAAACTGACCTTAATGTATGAAATTGGTGGACTTCCCCTTTCACTCTCATGTCATCTTGCATGATAACATATCAATAGCTTAGAGCTAAATGTATCAACATATAAGCCAAACGCAGCATCTTATTATAGAAACATATGAGCGTTCACTGTTAGGATCTGCTTGAGAGTCAGAATCCGGTTTTAGTTTGAGTGACTGAGAGTAAATATTGCACTGGCTATGCTGGCATCACAAAAAATAAAAAAAACCACACTCTTTCCAGTGTTACCTAGATCTTAGACTGCTCAAGTCAAAAAATTGTCTGGGCCAATAACCCTTTGTCTCGCAGCCCATTTGTCTTGAGTCCTTGGCACAGCGGTTGACAACCACTGTCTTAGAGGCTTCATATGGATGCTAATTGGAGCGCAGCGGAGAATCAGGACATGTGTTGCATCCTCTCCTCTCTCCCACGGATCCCGTCTCTTCTAGTCATCGTCTATTTTCTTTCTTCAGGCACTCAACCCTGGCTTCCAGTTCCGATAAAGTTTCCTCAACATCTCCTAGTTGACTCCATCTAACATCTCATTCCATCAGTTAATCTTTATCTTCACTGACCACCTCAGTCTTTTATCCCTCTCCAATTTTAAATAAAAAAATTGAGTGAGCGAGCAAGAGATAAATAGAGGTGGAGAACAGCAGCTCTGGTGTCAGTGAGCCATCCCACCAACGCCACCAACACACATCAGAGGCCCCCGTGTGCAAATGTGTTTGTATGGATAGTGCATGCTGTGCCGGAGGGCAGGGAATTTTAAATCAGGCGTCCAAGGAAAATGATACAGCTGAATATTTGAATATTTATTCCTTATCAGAAGCTGGGATATTAATGAGGGTAGCTGTGACTGAGCGGGTTACGGAGAGAGAGAGAGAGAGTCTGGCCGTTGGTGACAGGCAGATGGTGTGCTTACTCCTCTGTTTTTGATGTCTTAGCAGAAAGCACATGAGCTCTGCCTAGTGTTTATCCTCTGGAATTACATGAGACTGAACACGTCTAACAAGGAAGTGGCGATGTTATGATATGATGGCAGTATTCCCTGTTCATCTGTAGTCTAGTGGGTTGTTTTTCTAACTTTCTAACTTTTTGGTTACAGTCTCCAGAAATAAGGAGTATAACCCAAGGACAAGTAGATTTGTACACATTTTTTTTGAAAGAGATATGGAAATATTGCTGTGTTAAAGAAATAAAAAACACCATAAAATACACTGACGTTACTGCTAACCACCAAAGATACACTACCAATACCCATAAGTGTAAAAGGACATTATTATATGCCTATTCAGAGTTAAATCAGGATTGACACCACTCTCATGTCTGATATCAGTTAAATATGAAGCTACGGTTAGCTAAACTTAGCTTAGCTTAATGAAACCACAACATGTCGTTTCAGGTTTTTGTACAGAGTAAACTCTGTGGTGTAATGAGTAAGTTAATGAGCTTTAAATGTGCTAGTATGTAGATTTGTATTAACCTTTGAACAAAGCCAGGCTAGCTGTTTCTTCCTGTTTAGCATCATTGAGCTAAGCTAACCGTTTCCTTGCGGCAGCTTAACGGACAGACATGAGAGTGGTGTCAATCTTCTCATCTAACTCCAGTCAAGATATTAACATATTTTATTTAATAAGTTAACAAGCATAAGCACAAAATAAAACACTAAAAGGTCACTTAAACTATACAGATGTCACAGGAACATTGGAGTTCCTTCATAATTGACACAACTTAACTTTCGCTGACTCTTGGAGCCACAGAGTCAAAGAAGCCAACGAGTGGAACAAATCTCCCCCCTCCCTTTATCTCCTTTAACATTCACTCTGTTGGCCTGTTCCCGTCTTAATGGAACAATGTAGCAGCATTACCAGCGGCTCATCCTTGTGATCCTGTCTCCCTGGGGTCCCGGTCCCCTTCCAGTAGTGTGTGAATGTAGGTCGACTGCGCTGTGATTTGGCGGGCCTGTAGTTTGTTTGGATGAGGAGTTTCACTGTTTTGTTTTAGCAGACAAGAACTGCAGGCACCTTTCTAAAATTATTCTCATATGATAGAAGTTTAGTTTGAAGATGTTACAGTGTAGTGGGGAATCATGAAGTGTGTTCTCATCCAACTATTTGTATGCACACTTTCAGCTTGTTAACTCCGGAAATATGAAGAAATAAAAAGATGAAATTTCACATCAATATTTATTTTTTGCTTAGTTGAGGGGGAATAGCTGGTATATCAACAAAAACAAAATGTAACAAAGTGCAATGGAAACATACATGAAGCTCACTGCTACTGAGGAGACAAACAAGAAAATAGCGGCAGATCTGTGTGGAGTGATGAGACTTGAATGAAAATACATTTGCTGAAGAAATTCTGATCCAATTTGTGCTACAGCTGGATGGACACTTAACATTTGTAGCTTTGTGGTTTCTTAACAGGGACAGGAGTAATTTGACATTTGGGAAAAATGTTTTTTCAGTTTTGCACCGTGAGCTAGATGAGAAGATTGGTACCACTCTCATGCCTGTATGCTTAGCTACGCCTGGTGGATGGTTAGCTTAGCTTAGCATTAAGACACGAAACATGGGGACACAGCTAGCCTGGTTCTCTCCAATAATTACAAAAAACAACCTAGTAGAACCTTTTAAGCTCACTAATTAAAATGATATATTGTGTTTCTTTAATATTGGTCGCACCATAGATAGATATCTTTATTTTCGTGTCATGCACAAAACATGCCCAACCCTCATGGGTTTTCAAGACACCAACAATACAGCTGCAGTGGACCCACATCTCATCAAGTCACATATGATTACAAAATAACAGGTTGCTTCACCACTCAATCTTAAACAAAACATTCTGCCATACTTCATGTTTATTATTATCTTAGTCATCCATACAGTATTCTTTAATATTCCTGCAGGGACTTACTGTGATATTTGTCTCTTTCTAACAGCTACTACAGAATTACATCTTATCCTTTTTCAAGGAAAAGAGTTCCTAAAGCATCATTTGGCATTTTTGCAGGATCTATTGCCTCCCCTTGTTTGAAATCCTCACTCTGTCAGCTTGTTGTTCACAGACCAGACGTACAATTTATCACAATGTTCTCTACAGGCACAATTTCAAATTGCAGAAGGCTGCACTTTTTTCTCCGGGAGAACGATGTTCTAGACAGCTTCCTAAGAAAGGTATTTTTTATGTTATGCAGAATCTGTGGCCTGTAAACAATGTATTTTCCCAAGGGAAAATCATTCAAACTAAGAACCCAGGCTGCACATCTTTCAAAAGCTGAGAAAGAAAAACGGTTCTGTTGTATTTCAGCCCGTATCTCAACTGCAATATTGAGCAAAAAAGGAAACAGCAATAGGCCTGTGATTTCTTTTGTTTCTTTGTCAGCACTGTGCAGCCTAGAGGCAACACGCTCCATGTTCCAAATGGATCAACAGACTACGATAGATTTGTCTCGTCTACACTTCCATCCGCTCGTCCAATCATCCGTCCATTTATTCACCCGTGTGTTGCAGCGAGCAGAGTTCTCATCTGAGGCGAGCAAAACAAGAGGGAGAGGAAAAAGGGCAGTGTGTTTGGAGCAGAGCAGAGCCTTATTCCTCTGACACAAAAGCTCACTCTGATCCCTGGAACACAATAGAGCCAGCCCCCCTGCACCCTTGGGCCAGGCAGTAAATAATACCCATAATGCAGCATGTCTGTGACTGCCGGAATCCCTCGTGGCCATACTTGCCCAGTTTGTAGAGGGCTGTGCCAGAGACCTGATGCCAGGCAGCAGCCTATAATGCCAACTTATAGATGCCATATCCTGGCACACGGCACCCATTATTCTTATTCTCATTCAGCTCGCCTTATGGACATTAAGATGTGTTTTTGTGCCTTGAATTGAATTGCCAGTCAGTGCCCTTCAGGTCTGTAGTGTATTTACTGTACAAAAGTGTTTAGACCAGCATACAGACCCTCGTCTCCTCCATCACGCTCCGTGGCCTCGTTTAGAACAGTTACTCAACGCAGCCATGCTTGTCACACCAACAATAACGTAGCAGTGCAGCTCATGGCGGCTTAGATGAAGCAGATACAACAATAACAGTTCTCACAAAAGTAATAAGTCCCATGGTGATGCTCCCTAAATAAAAGAACAAGGCGCACACACAGAGACTGCAGGTTCACTGCAACGCTTCCTGCTGCACTCCCCAGAGCTCCCGTCATCTGCTCAAAACAGCTCCGCTGAAGGAAAACTGGGAATTTACCAGCAGAAATAAAACAATTACATCTTTGATTCCCCTGAATAATTCACAAGTCGATGTTTGTGCGATTCTGCATGAACGTGCGTTGGGAAGACACTGGGCAATCCCTCAGAAACAACACGACTGTGCTAGATTTTATGGCCTCAAAGTTGAGGGGTTGGGAATTTAAGAAGACTGATTAACAGCTATTGGTTTCCAGGGAGTTGAGTTGTGGCGGGCCAGTGTAAAGCTCCACAGCGCCACACTGTGGTGAAAACAAAGTCGAACACTGACATACCGGGTTTTTCTCTTTTATTTCAAAATACAGGGCAACAGCAGCCTAGACACCAAAAGTAAACTTACACATCAGCAGCAAAGGCAGCTCACACAGAACAGCCAGCAACGTGTTCATCCTTTACGACAAAAGCTCACAGATACGCACACAGCGTGCAAATGCACTATATGAAAATATACCTGGAGTTAAATGGGGATCATGTGCAGTGGTTTAAGTGATTTAAAGCAACAAACATTGTCAAATGATGCCCTTTGGATACATTAATGTGTCTCAGTGGTCTTCACCTAAAGCGGCATGGGGTATCATATGAAGTCTTACATCATGGCTATTTAACTGTAATACATATAATAACACCAAGAACCCTGGGAGTAAACCCCCAGCTGCCCCAGTTATATTTACTGTCTGCACTCGCTGACGTGACGGACCACTAGTCTCGCCACATATGGGCATGGGATGTGTGTGTGAGTGTGTGTGTGTGTATCCACTGAGCACCCACACACTGGTCTTCAGGCGGTTTGTGTGACTGTTATTCATTACAGTACACCATGATGTATTTTTGGCTCTGAACTCTCCAAGTACTCCAGGGAGACTCTTAGAATAATAAATAATTGCGACACATCCAACTAAATATAGAAAAATAAAAACTAAAAACTGAATTTTAGTCCAAGTTTGTTGACTCGCGCACACAAGCAATTTTCTCTCAAAAAGGGAATGATTGTCAGCTGCTATCCGACATTCTCGGTCCTTATTCAAACTGAGGCGCAGACGGCCTGTTTCACAAACTAAGGCACTCAATTTGGAGACCACGCCGCCCCTCATACATGGGTCTGCATCAACCCCATTCAACCCATGTTCGGTGGTTCCATCAGCCTCCAGCCATTCCAGATTTTGGTCCTCTCGGCTCGTACCGGAGAGTGACCACATACTCTTCTTTCTTTTTCACCGTCTCGTTCCGTCAGTCACACGTTGATCTTCTTCAGCTGTTCGTAAGTGAGGAAGAACTGGATACAGAGTGAAGGGCCATAGGCGAGAAAAGTGAACATTGTTGCCGAGCATGGGAGGCTCACTGAGGAATTTTGGCTCTTTCTGTACTTCAGCTCAAAGCCTCCCTTGTTACCTCAGACTACTCGGCTGTAACAAGTCAATAATCTCATTACATTTTTTAGGCCTGGTTGGAGCACGATGACACCCTGACAGAACTTCTCTTTCCCCTGTAACTTGGCCTTTCCAGACAGACTTTCATTGAGTTCACTGTCCACTTCCTTTTTTCTCCCCTACTTTCTTTCTTCCTCCTTCCCCCACTGCGGTCCCCCCTAGGTCCTCTCTAGCCAGAGGCAGTGAAGCACTGAGGCAGTAGTTTCCCAAACTTACATAAGGGAGTTAGCTGGCATTAGGTTTAGCTTTACTCCACTGGAAAGCATGGCTTTTAATGCCAAACGTCACTGAATGCGTAATAGAATTAACAACTTTTCCCTGCTGATTTCTCCAGCTCAAAAGATATTGCATCACAAAGGACATATGTAAACAGAGCGACACGCTAATGAGATGGTTAAAGGATACAATGATGTTCCACGGTCCCAGGCGGAGCCAGTTGGGAAAGAAACCCTTGTAGAGGGCCATGAAGCCCTCGGAGCGCCACGTCTGAAGATAAAACAAACATGTTAAAAACCAATTTTATCTCATTATCCTCTGATAATTGTTCTTAAGTCCTCTTTGGGCGTTTTTATAACTGGGCTAAGGAAATCCGTTATATTAAGGTCTGCTCTAGATATTACAAATCACCATATTATATTAAATACTCCTCCAGGAGGCAGAATTCCCATGTAAACTCAAGTCTAGAAATACGAATAATTTTGATGTCATTGGTGGCTTTAAATGTCAAAGGTTTGTGAAAGTCATGAAGATGCTTATTCTGAAAAGGGGTTTTATTAGCAATGTATTACTGCACGCCCGTAAAGTTGTGGGAGTGACAAGAGATCATTAAAAAAAAAAGAATAGTCAAACTTAAAGCATAACAGGGGATGATATCCTTTCTCTAAATCCTAGTGTGGGGGCAAGCTTTAAAACATACAACATTATACAACAGGCTGAACAGCGCTGTTCATAACAAGTCTACAGATTTTATTTCTGGAATCAGTGGAATTTAGTAATCATAGACAATCTGAACAGGAACAAGTATATGGTGACTGACCTGCAGTATGCATGCCACTGTTCCCTGGCACAGAGCTACTCCTCTCTGGTTCATCATGCGTGTCCGGACTACGTCCACTGGGTTAGAGGCCAAAGCTCCCGCCAGACCACACGCAAAGCTGGACCTGGGGGACGAATAGACACAAGATTGAATGATTACCTGTGAATTCTTTCATTTTGTAGAATGACAGTGGAAGGGAGGGGTAGTAACTGTAATTTAATTTAATATTTGTTGCTAAACACTCATCGCTGTGATGTGTGTGTGTGTGTGTGTGTGTGTGTGTGTGTGTGTGTGTGTGTGTGTGTGTGCTGTTGCCACAAATGTATCAAACGTTATGTGTTTTGAAAAGCTTGAATTCCAAGTCAAGGGGTTGAATGACTTGAAATATCTCATCTGAGAAGGCAATCGATTGACAATGGTCAACACATACAGATTGAACAGGGCTGTGTTTCTCTTACTTCCACCCAAAGATGTTGAAATGTGTCTTGCCCTGACAAGCAAATACTCCTGGTGAAAACATCACATGAGTTACAGGAGGATGATCTTCAGGTGACTCTGCAAACTTACACAAAGTGTGTGTACACGTTGTCCCCCATGTGACCCGACAGGATCAGATGCTTCTTAGTGATGTCATAGACCGGTAGCTCGACCCCGACCACGATGGCCGCCCGCTGAGCCGTTAGAGAGACGCCCTGAAGCAGGAGGTGAAAGGGAATGTTACAGGATTGAGGATTTGAGCATGAAAGAGCATTGTCTTTGTATCTGTAACCCGTGGAGACTGAGGTCATTTAGTAAAGCAAACTAGACATTTTTTCCAGGTGTTCTGTACCTTCCACAGTCCTCTTGTTCCCTCCTGCTGGTAAATGTTGATGAAGTTGCCCATCATACTGCCCTGGATCACATTTCCCTGAGCTTGCATGCGGATCTGGAAGAACAGACAGACAGAACTTGAAAAAATGAAAGTAATCACAATCAGTGCAAAATGCTGTTGGTTCGCCAAGACAAGTATGGGGGTGTATTTATCTGGCTGCCATTGGAATGCAAAGGCAAAAAAGTTAGAGGCAGTTTTGGGAAGCATGGTCTCCTAAAGTGTTTTCCCTCCCCTCTCTCTCTCTTCAATTCCAGGAATTCTCCAGATCTTGCTTGACTTGTTTTCATTAGGAATGGCTGCCGTTTGCAGATCAGCTTTAGTTAGCTGGTTTGTCCAGCTCCTTGATGACTCGGGGGGTCATAGCTAGAACACGTTGTGACAAAAACGCAACGTTCCTAACCTGAAGCAACTTCTATTAGTCTGTTAAGCCCCCACAAACATGCAACGTGGACGGGAGGTAATTACACGGCAAGGAGAAGGTGGGCAAAACATCATGAGTCCAGATAAGCATGTGCACACACACAAACACATCATAGTCTTGCACCCATATCGTTTACAGAACACTATGTTAAGCTGAAGAGGCTTCAATCTATAAATAATCAACAAGTGGGGTCTTGATATCACCAATATGCACTTCGCTCTACTCGGCATGCAACAAAATGACCACACCTACAGCCTGGGTTACCTAGCTCACATAGAAAGGGCAAATTCATCTCGGTTTTTGAAAAACAATAACTGAACTACAGTCCTACTCGAGGCTGCACAAGTAGTTACAGCTGTATGAGTAAAAAACAACTTGCTTCAGTTCCAATAAATTGCCAAACCTGCTCGGCTGCTTAGAGAATCCCTGACGCCTGGACAAAACAAGAAAAATAAGACACAAGCTTGATGGGTGCAAATAGCTACCTTCAGAACATCAGTGGGGTTGGCGATGGAGGACGAGATGACACCAGAGAGAACACCACACATCACATTAGTCAGCAATGTCTCATCTGAAAAAGGAGGAGAGTGGGAGGCAGACTGTAACTGTGAACATGCAGCATTTGATACAATGCATCAGGCGCTCAGTCGCTGTTTGTCTTAACACTGTTTTGTAGAAGCACCAACTGTTAAACTTAGCTCTTAGTATGAAATAAATGAGGTGACATACTTAACTAGGTCACACACACATTGACATTTCAGGAGGACTGTGTATATGTTGAGGGCAGGTAACCGCCTGCCAAAATGTGTGCGAAGTGTGTTTGTGTGTGGTGGGGGTAGGGGGGTAAGTAAGTAAGTAAAATATATTTATAAAGCGCTTTTCACAGACAGAAGTCACAAAGTGCTTCACAGCAGCAGAATTTCAGACAAGCAAGAAAACAAATCAATAAAAAAAACAAGGCATTAAACATGAAAGTGTGTTAAGAAGGTACAAAAGACAGTCAATAAACAATAAAAACACAAGTTAAAAAGCATATTTTTAAAAAAGGGGGGGGGGGGAGATACTGGGACTGGGACTCACCCTCTGGTCTGTCGACCAGCAGCCGCTTCAAGCTCTGGTATGTGCCAATTTTAATGGTCCCATAGGAGGCCTGTCGCAGCATAGCAGGAGCTATTCTGTAGAAGCCAATTCAAGTTAGGTTAGGTTTATTTATAATTCCCAGTACTGCAATATCTTATCAGGCTTAAAAGACCCACAACTGTGGCTCCTGGCCCTGGCATAAGCCCTTAAAGAAAAACGAAAACACTGAGGTGAGTAGAGGGGGTGCAAAAAGGTTGCTGGGAAAATGGCTTTCACAAAAACAGGAAGTGCACAAAAATGACGAAATGGAAACATTTAGAAGAAATACTAGGTACAGTAGGATAATAAACAAAAAAAATAGGTCCAGCACTTGTGTAGTTAAAACATGGTTTGGATGACAAAGATATAGAGACTCACAACACATTGATCCACCATACTGACCCTGAATACAGCGCGCGGAGCCCCTCCTCTCTTCCTATCCTCGCTATAGCGTGCAGCATGCCTCTGTACCGGATCTCTCGATATCTGCTGTCGCCTACTTGGCCTTGAACTTGAAGACGCGTCTTGGCTAGGTCGATGGGGAAGGTCCCTGCAACACAAAGCATGGAGTACTATCGTATAAGACTTTAAATCACAACAGGGATGTCAATAATTAACGTTAATCCACGGAGCTCGGCCTCCCCGCCCTCTATTCATCACTCACCGCATTCTGCCGTCACGGAAGCGAGCCCGCCGAAAACAAAGGGCTTCCAGTTGACGTTAGACATTTTCTCAACAGCGTGTACCGTATCACTGCGGAAACCAGCCGGCGAACCGGTGAGCTGGGGGGGTAATGTCAAACTCTGAAACTAATACCCAGCGTGCAACTGCGTTTCAATCCCGACCGGCGTTTGAGAAGTCCAGCCTCGCGTGGCCCCTCCTGCTGCCGGTCTAAGACGAAGCTCCGCCCACCAGCTCCTCCATTGGCCACTGATTTCACTGTCCCCGCCTTACGCCTGTTGCTAAGCAACCGCTCCAGACAGAAGAAAGGAGCCGAGATATAAAATAGGCGACAGTATTGCTTCCTTTTCATTTCCATCTTCCCAACAAAGAAACCATTTATTTTGATTATATTGTTAGACAAATTACACACACACAAGAAAAACAAAAAATGGAAATGAACACAGTGAAGTCAGGGTTTCTCCTAATTAAATAAATAACTTGGAACTATATATGAAATCTATTTCCTGTACATATATCTAATTCCTATCACTATATTTGAGATGCAATATTCATTTTTAATATAAGTAATCCTCTTAAAATCACAGCTAATGTCATTGATGGAGATGTTTAATGATAGATAATGCTGTATTTGCATCTTTATAAGAAAGAGCACTGTTCTTTAGGGTCTAATATTTACATATGATATATTTGACATTCAACTCCAGCATCTTTTAAGGAGGATAAAATAATGACAACATTTTCACCTGTAACTTGAAACAATAATGGTATTGTCTGTTATGTAAATAAAGATGGAAAAAAATATTTTATTCTCATAAAGAACAAAATAACAAAATATAGTATGAGTATCGATTTTATGTAAAAATCTCAACATTGTCATTACAGATCATTAATTAGATGTTTAACTAACCCACCTGGAATGTCTTGTCTGTTTATGTGCACATTTTTGTTGATGATTTGCTGATGATGTCAACACAAAATCCTACACATCCTGCATGTAATCATCACTAAGCTACAGAGGGTTAATGTGAAATTGTATTGATACTAAGTATGATATGACCTGAAAATGTGTTATTACAATAAGGCAATCTAAACCTTTGAACATATGAGCACAGCAGATCTCAACTCTTGTAAACACTGTTGTTCATCACCCTATTCTGCTGCCCAGCTGAACACATAATACATATCAGCACACTAACTTTACCATGTTACTAGTACTGTATCACAGAAAGTGTCCTTTTGTCAATCTCTTATTTCATTTAAAAAAATTGAATTTACAGAAATCAATACCATAGCTAAAACAAAGTCTGCAGAATGTAAATTTCAGCTGTCTCAGTTTAAACCTCAGATTTTGAATCAGTCTAGCTATCTGACTCAAGACCCAACATGCACATAACACACCTAGCAGACCAAGACCCAACCAGCTGTGTTTGATCCATTTTTGGTTGCCGTAGTATGGACAGAGTGAGAGGTCATGTTTGTTTTTTTACCACTCTCTGTTTTTCATTAAACAGTTGTCTTTTTACTAGCTCTCTAGAATCCAACTAGAAGTTTGGAGGAACACATAAAGATGAGTCTACAAACATACATCATAGGTCATACAGTACATCATTGGAACTTAACTTATAACCTTTTCAAGGAATGTGTGTGACACCGATCGTCCTAGCGATGAAATAGAACATTTATTTTACTAAGTTGTAAAGAGATCAGAGGTCACAGAACATCTTGAGCCCACATGTGATTCAGACTTTTAAGGAGTGCGAAGGTCCAAAAGAAAACTTTGTATTGTAGTTATCTGAGAGCTACTCCTATCTGTTATTGGCAAAAAGGCAATTCAGTTAATGCTAATCAGTAGAGAGTAAATTTAGTTGAAGAATAAACTATAAAACAAAATAAGGGATGTAAATCCAAATAATATAAAATTGAGCATAAGGCATTACTGACAGATAACTATTCATACAAGAAGCATCACAAATAATCCACACACAGAGAAGGAACATGAGTATGCATGTCTTTATTGCTGCATTTTGTTCATTTTCTAATAAATGCAATCTTCAGGAGCTTCAGTGTCCTTTTGGACCATCTCTGATTGGTGATTACATTTGACATGTGATGCAAATAGGCCATGGATAAATGTAAGTGTCATAGCCATATCATATTCTGCTTCAGTCATCTCCAGCGATGTCCACAATAGGCAAGAGAGCAAGAGGAGTGTGAGGTTTGATGTGGAGGCCTCTGACCCTAACACCACTTGTCTCTGGCTGTAAAGGTTCAACATAAGAAGGGTCAGTATTTGATCTGAGACTGCCTGGGGTCCATGTCGACAATGAGCTGGAATGTCCCAACAATGAAATGGAGGCAGGCAGATGTGGGTGTGTGTGTTCTACAAGCAATGGGTCGGTGTCATGTTGCCACATTTGATGCTGTGTGCTCGAGGAGGCAGAGTTCGTTAGGGATGACCCTGGACTCACTGGAGGTCAGGAAGCTCTTTAACAGCGTTTGACAAGCATCTACAACATTCCCATCATACCACCACAGTGAAAAGACGAGCGTTACAGATTTTCGTCCGTCACCACTTAAATAAGGATTTGGCTTTTGAAAGTTTTATTTAAAATACACTTTCTTCAAGGACTATATTCTCCCTTACAGTCACTACACTCAGTTGTAGACACTTGTCTCTCATTTCCTCAGTCTGCCATCACACCTCTTTACTTCATCATTTAATCAATATGTCATTGTGTCTTAATGGCAATGCTATGTGTCAATACTCAATTATGTTGACATCATACCAATATGCCTTTGTACCACAGATGTCAAATGTGTCATTTTGCCAATATGTCACCGTGAGCTGTGCAATTTGTTTATGTTTAAATGGTGCTATACCTTGTGTTTAATAGCTTTGTTGGGGCTGAAACTGATTCACATAGTGTGTATGTGGAGAGGGTGTACTGGGACATTGTGATTTCCTACTTTTTCTGTAAGATATTTCATCATAATGTTCTTATGTTGTTAATTACTCAGTCATAATCTCAAGTTTCTTGTCCATGTCCATCACTATATATCTGTCTTTCTGAATCAAATTTAATGAAATAGTAAAATTGAATAGCATGTTTTCTAAAAGAGTGCAAAACAAAGTGCTTCACTTAGAAATAAAAAGATCTGTAACACATAAATGCCCCCAAATACACAATATTAATACAGAAAATATGAATAAAACATGTAGTAAAATAATAACAGCGCTTAACTTGTATAGAAAAATAAATTGATACCTAAAAGAAACATATAGGTCATTCATCAACACCAGCCAATCAGCATCTTGGAAGGCAGTGAGCACCATATGCTTCACATTTTTATATTTACAAGAACAACACCTCCACTAAAATATGACCAAACATTTTATTACTTGCTCAGTCATGCCACCACCATAACGACACTTACAACAGAACAGGGCTCATAAATGGTGTCCTGTTACTGTTACCAGAGCAACCGCCATCCTGGACCATTTTGGTGTACGACACAGAATGAAAACAAGAAACATCACGAAAAATTAATACTTCTGCAGGTTACACTCTTTGATACACAAACAAATTACCAATCACATGGCAAATACTGAAGAAACAGACAAATAAATCACACAGGAGCGACATACCACAAATCAAAGTGTGTGATTACTAAAATGCAAAACTCAAACATGTCTTATAAAATTGAGAAAACTAAAATATTCCAAAAATAATCCCAAATAATTGGCTACAGTTAAGTTGCTTTAAATTGGAGGAAACATTTACTGTATTCTGCTGTAGTTTCATCTCTCTGCCACTAGAGGTCAGAACAACACCACTGTGATGTTCCTCCACACTCCCATTAAGGCCCCTGTTATTGACGGCTCTCTAACTAGCAGTGAATCTCTTGTGATGGTCACATTAAATATAGGCCAATCATTCCCTTCTTAATGAGCGGACACTATCTATACAGCTAATTAGGAAACACATATATTTGAATGACAATATGCATGTAGAACAGATAGTGACCGCTACCATAGGGCTTTGCTCGTAGGACTCGATGTTGTATGGATGACATGCTTGTCTGAGTGTAAGTGTGCTTCGCTTATCAAAGCAGATTTTCACAGGAGGAATGTGTCGCCTGTGTAAATACCTCAGCTTCATCTTATCTGTTTTCTATCACGTTTGTCCTTCTGGTCTCAGCTGCTGGGCAGCATTGAGTGTGTTCTCCTGACTGCAAGACATTCATCGAGAGCATATTTATTATGATCATATGCTAGTTGTATTGTTTGATTTATGGGTTGGCTATGGGTCAGTGACCACAGTATTGCCATCAGTACATTATTAACGACCAAGGAGACAAAAGAGTGTGTGTAAATGTTTGTGCACGTTTCTCTGTGTTAGTGAGTGTGTGTGGTGCGTGCACAGGGCGAATGCTACGTTCAGCATCGACAAACGGAAATAGATGAATGGAAATATTGCAGTTTTATCTGAAACCAATAAGCAGAGGGAAGTGTGGTGCGCCTAAAAATGGCCCTGTTTAATGTGGTGATTTGTCAAAAAGAGCCAGAGAACAGACCTGTGATAATGGAGGAGGGGATATATCTGTGTTTGGAGGGGTTTAAAATAAGGAAGGAGAATACAGTTGTGTCATTTAGGAGAGGGAAGTGAGAGTTCACACAGTTGCCTTATTTATCATTTGTTTGACCTGTATGCATAGTCACTCTAGAGTACAGGCCTAGGAACACATGCTCTTCAGAAATACTTGAATTATGATTGTGGAAAATAGCTGCAGTGCCTTGTGAAGTGAGGCATACATGAGAAAACGTGTGTTCCTGCTGCCAAAATCAGCTCTTTATGTGTGCACAAATGCAAAAACACCCACACATTCTGGTTTGTATAGCACTGATTTGTTTTTTTTTATGCTCTGGCACACGGTGCATTGTGATGTTAATGTTTCAGCTGAACATGGAGCGTTTGTTTTGCTCTCACCGTGAGTGACTGCAGGAACACTGTACAAATGTTTGTTAGGCCAGCAATTCTGTCTGCAGAAACATGTGTGTGTGTGATACTGTAAGACATGACAGTAAGTTGAGGTGACGAGGGTCACGAGACAGTACAATGTGTGACAGAGGATGCATGTGGATTCGAAAGTGTGCGGTTACATAACTTCAAACTATAAACACCACAATAGCCAACACACACATGCAAAATTGGAGATGTGTGAATTATCTAAATGAATCATTTGACTTTTTTTTAAGAAATTATGTTTATTCCCTCTGTTACCGAGAATAAAAAGAGCTGTATCAATCTTTTCATCTTTCAGTATGGAAATTAATATCTTATTTCCCAAAACCTCCACCTATAGAGTGCTGCAGGAATGATTCCCATTTTGACACGTCTGGCTCCCTCGAGTTTAGGTCAATGGGTTTTTTAAATGGGTTAATGGTTAGATGCCTGAAATAAGGTCTGTGGTTAACACAAGCTAAAGAGATTTAAACATTTTGTTCCATGACATACAATAAATCAGTAAATAACCCCCTTTTAGGTGTCTTAAAAAAGGTGGTTGCTAATAAGCGGCTAAATAAGATAAAATAAGTTGGGACTACAAAATGTCATCATGCCAATGAGTCAGCCTTTACAGCCAAGCGTGGTGTAGTTTGTTTATAGCCTAGCCTTAGCTTCTGGCGATTGTAATCACGCTCCAAAATCATTGTTCATAATCATAACTCGTATTTTCCACAGTTTCTACGATAATCCGAAATATAATGGGAAAATCCCTTTGGCCTTTTTTCGAGGGAACCAGTGCGATGCCAACTTCTGGGATTTGCCTACAAATATACATGTCATCCCTGTAGCACTCTATCCCTTCAAGGAACTGTGTGTAGCTTTTAGGGGGACCCATCGCAGAAATGGAAGATTTTCACAGGCGTCAGCCACTGCAGTTCTCCACACGTTGCACATGGGAGATGGTTGCAACCTCACCGCTAGAGCCCTCCAAATCCTATACACTGCACCTTTAAGCTCACGATAAAGGGAACGCATTGACAGTGTGATACTAATGGAAGTCAAGGGGTTGTTAAGACACAAGCTGCCTTTTCATGCTGAAGGGTTTAAACACCCACACATGTCCTAGATAGAGTAAACCTCCATCCCTCCTTTTGCTTCTGCCCTTTTCCTGCAGGAAATAGGTTTAACTCCATTTTGTGAAATGAGAATGCCTCTTTTTTTCAAACATAGCATTAAATTGGACCCATCATTATGTTTCCTTCAATTAAGGTAATTATTTGCAGAGGATAATCAGTGTCAGGTGAGGGTACACTGATGGGCACTGCCTCCCACACACACACACACACACACACACACACACACACACACACACACACACACACACACACACACACACACACACACACTGGTTGTTTTGGCCCCTCTCTTTGTGGTGAAGTATTTTTACCCCATCCTCAGGGCAGCACTGAACTTAATGGGAAGCGAAGGCTTGTCCACTATGGTTAGTGTGTGTGTGTGTGTGTGTGTGTGTGTGTGTGTGTGTGTGTGTGTGTGTGTGTGTGTGTGTGTGTGTGTGTGTGTGTGCGTCTTCATGTGTGTGTGTGTGTGTGTGTGTGTGTCTGTCCTAGTTGTTTACCGTGCCCCCTCTCACTCTGCTCCTAACACCCTCCAGCTCTGACAGCGTGGACTCATCCCCTACAACAACGAATGCGACACGCTGCTCTCTGATTGGACGGACGTGAGCTGCGACTTGCCTGCTCCTCCAATCTACATCCAGACTGGGTGTGAGAGGTGCGCGTCAGTCATACACAACCCACACATCATAGTTACGCAGAAATTGTGTTTTTTTCCATACCTATATTTTTACACTCACATTTATTCCCATAAATCCATGCTTTGGATTTAGATTCTAACACCATATAAGGAATTCTCATAAGACGTCATCACAAAACCCCAGGATTCATTGATACTGTTAATCGTCCTCCCACGAAGGCACTCGTGTCAATAATTATGTAAAAGATCTGCAGTAAGTGTGCGTGCACAGAATTGAGTTTGTGGGTGAGATTATCTTCGTTTGTGTTTCCTTGTTGTCCACTAAGCATCCTGCCTCCTCAGGGTCACTGCCCCGTAAGCAGGATTCCCCTATCAAGGACTCCAAAGAGCTGAAGGTGGAAGGTTTCTCCCTGATGGAAGAGCTCTCTAAAAATGGTCAAATTGGAGAATTTGCTGAAAACACGGATAAAAGCTTAACTTTGCCAAGGCCCTTGATGTTGACCTAAACCTTCAGCTGATGGGAACAGCTGACTTGCTGAACCTTGATGTTCCCTCAACGCATCCAAGAGGAAAGAGGAGGCTCGTGATAGTGAGGTCAGACGTGTGAAAAAGACGAATAGATCTGCTGTGATGCACATGAGAAAGGCACTTGGAAAGCCTTGGAAAGAAATGTTAGTTACAACATGCTGAGTGTACATTTTCTGGATAAATAAACCACAAAATGCTAAGAAAACATACAGACAAAGGGGGAACAATCGCTAAAAAGTTCTAGAACTCTGAAAAACTCTCACTGTGAAGGATCCAAAAATACCCCGCCATTTAATTCAGTTGGATTTTACTGACTGAGATTGACTAAAAGTGTGCAGAATTATCAGCGGAAAACAGACAATGACAGCCAAACAAGGAAAAGCACAATTTGGTGACATCACAGTTTGGAGCCATTCAGGTCCAATAAAAGAAGTCGGAGACGTCTTGGAAGGAAAAAATCAACAACTTCTCAACAGTTCCCGTTAAAAACCTCTACGTGAAGATCCCCAGCTTTACATGCAGACATATGCTAAACTTCACCAAGGACTCTGTAACAAAAACTTTTAAAAATCATCGTGTATCATCTCCCTATAAAAGGGCAAGATGACTTTGAAAACAGCTACAGATTATAATCGACCTCAAAGAAAACTAGTCATTTTCTAGGAGCCCCATGAACACCAAAGCCCGGAGGCACAAGAGATATTTCTAAAGTCTATAGATGGACTCTGCTATGCAAACAAACTGCACTTAAGAAACCCTCAATAAACCTCACAAGAAGAGCACAGGCAGTGAGTAATACAACATTTATATTTACCTGTATTCGATCTAAGCTTTTTGATGGACAGGGATTAAACAATAAAACTCTATACATTGAAATATGTAAATTTTTGCATAGGCAGTAAAATGCTACGACTGCAAAGCGAAAGAGAGAGAATCTATGGCTTAACTACAGTTAAACACAGAGTCTATTTTTTGTGTGTACTTACTGAAAGGTCAAAGCCATTCGAGCTGCAATGTCTGCATCCAGCAAAAATAACATTTGGATATATTCTTATACCAACATGGTCAGCCCCGTAGATGGAAAACTGCCTAAATTGTTTCAATATGTGTGTGATAATGGATCATTAATGAGTCTTCAGATAGAGATCTTTGCCAAATATGAAAGGCAATGCCAAAGAGGAACATTGGGGACAGTTCAGAGTCATCTTGAGTGTAGAAGGCCCATAATTCCAAGCGACACCCTGGGCACATTTGTAATAATCTCTAACACTCCTCTTCTCCGTTTAGGTCTGTATTTAGCGCCATTAAGCCAACGTATGTATCCTCTTCTCCAACACTCCTTCACTCTGCTCCCTAATAGTCCGGATTAACCGCTGCTTTTATAGACTCATCCATCTCCTCTGTTTATTCACTGGTTTCCCTCTCGTTCTGTTCCTCCCTCCATCTCTCTCCGCTCACGGGCAATTACACAAACAAATGCACTTTGTTTTCCTCGCAGTCCGACTTGAAGGCAAATGAATGGATTTAGCGGGCTATTGCGTTTTTACGTTTTGAGGTCAGTTGTTGTGTAATATTAGCGCTGAGAAAAGGTGAAGTCACAGTGTCACTCCTTCAATTTGCACAGTACATTAGCCATGCAGATTTATGTAAATTCCTGCCACAGAGTTTTGCTTCTGATTGGCCGGAGCTTAACGCCCCCGAGAAGCACACTCAGGGCTTAAATCCAAAATTTGCATAGCTTGACAGGAAGCAGGGGGGGGGAGGCAGAGAGGGGCGGCCTTTTGTCAGGTGACGTCGCCGGGTTGGCGATCGTCAGACATACGTAAGACACCCACATATGATTCAGACAAAAACATCTATAGGGCAGCACAAGCTTCGACTCCCTGCCATGGCTTCTGAAGGGCAAACCAAGGACAACCCCGGAGATTCCTGTTTTGTTTTTTCTGACCAAATATCTGAAGTGTTAAATTCTAGATGTTATGATTTGCCCAAAGCCTTTTAAAGGTTCAGCCGTCTTTTTAATTTCTGTAAATTTTTCTAGATTTGAAGAGGCCTTTCAAAAAAGGACCCACTGCTTTGATGGAGGAAAAACATTTTTTTCTCAACTCAGGTCACTGTAGATAACTGTAACTCCTTAAACTGACCAGCTGTAGGATGCAGCAATGTGTGTGTGTGTGTCTACATGCTGTTTATTGATTTGCTGCCATTTCCCTAAACCAGCCTGTAAAGTATAGAGCAGCTGGGACACACACACACACACACACACACACACACACACACACACACACACACACACACACACACACACACACACACACACACACACACACACACACTGATACCCTGGTGGGTTTTAAACAAAACAACATGTTTGACCTATAGTGTTACCGTAAGCGATCATAGTGATGTTTCAACTTTTCGACCGTCACACACCCACCGGTCCCCTCGTTCTCCCCCACACGCCGACCTCTCCCTCCACATCTCTTTCCTTCTTGTTTTCCTTCTGCTTGATTCCCCGAGGGGAGGAAAACTCCTCTTATCAGTCGCAACCAGATGCAGCACTGTGTGTGTGTGAAGATAATCCCCTGCCCCATTGGCTCAGCACTAACCCGTTTTTTTGGGGGGGGTAGCTGATGACATGGGGTTTATTTTAGAAAGAGCTGTATTTCATTTAGCATTTCAAAGGTTGTGTCACTTAAATGGCACACCAATAATTACAACATGAGACATCTAGGGGTGGCATTTTAGAAAGAAATCCTTACGTAACTCTTGGTTAACCAGTTTGTATTTGCATCCACTGACTGTGTTAGAGCATCAAACTGTGTGTGTGTGTGTGTGTGTGTGTGGGTGTGTGTGGGTGTTGATTTGGTATACAGTGACTCACTGGGCTTGTCTAAGAGCGTTAGTGTCAGTTCAGCTTATTTTGTTTGACCAGCCTGCTGCTCCAGAGAATCTGCTTTCCTCATCCATATTTGTGATGCCCTCCATTGTATGAGTGTGTGTGTTAGTTTCCATTCAGCCAAATCAACAGTCTGCCTGCACGTGAAAATGAACACTCCTCACTTCATTATGGGATGATTTTTCCATCACCAATCACCACAGCCGTCAACATCCATTGGCTGCAGACGCAGAACTGCTTTTTGATTCATTCCTCCATTCAGCACCTCAGCCATGATCACATGACACCAGTCTGTGTGTGTTACTGTGTGCAGCCCGATTGCCAAAATTGAGAAAAATGAAAAAAAACCTCTCCCCGCTGTAGTTGCCATAGTAACCAAGGATTTGCCGCATCTGGCAAATTATAGGGTTGCATCGAAGGGCGAGAGGATGTGTGCGTACGTGAAAGTGTAAAGCGCGTGTTGCTGTGAGTGTGTGTGAGTGTGTGTGTCTGTGTGTGTGTGTGCGTGCTTGCGTGTGTGTGTGATTGTAAGAGAGTGCGAACTTCTCCTGCATACAAAAAGCCGATGTTCAGGTGAAAATGAAAAGCAGAAATGGATGATCGATTGCGATTTCTGCAGCCGATCAATGTCAGATAAGACAGCACTCACACACACTCACACCACACAAAGAGACACACACCACCTGGATCATTAATACCAGTTATTAGACTCTAAAACTCAGCTCTCTGTACTGATGGGGTATGACTTTGTTGAGGACGAGTGAATGGAGACAGAAGTGAGAAAGAGGGAGATGTTGTCCTCAGTGACCTTGCAACAACATTATATCACTGACAGAGGGTGTACAGGTATGAGGAGAGAGAGAGAGAGAGAGAGAGAGAGCAGTGGGGTTCAGATGATCCCTGTGTGGAGATGTTGGGGGTCACAGTGATTCTCCTCCGCACTCTTAAATAAACCCTGTAAAAGAAGGTCAAGAGGAAACGATTGTTCCCTTCCAGTCATAATAGCGGCATGCAGTATTGGGCGACGGACTCGGTCATAAGTAATATACGCAATCAGAGACAAACTTAAGATCGAAAGCTGCATTTGACATTCACCATACGGTCGGTTGCTGTCCCATAATACAATTTTTCAGTGCAAAATTCGTCCATGAATATATAAAAATATAAAAAATATACTCCATTGCGAGTCTTAAAATCCAGAATGTCACTTAAAGGTGCTATACATCCATAAACCCACATCACAGGTGTTTTCAATTACTGCCTAATTAGGCCTCATCTCAGGACAGTTCCACATGTAAAGGTGAGAGAACATACACCTTTTTTTGGTACAAATGTTTTATCTGTTTCTATTTTTCACCAGTTGTTTTCTTATTCTATTTTGGTGTTACCTTTATACTAATTATCCATTTCTACTTTCATTGGTCTGCCTTTATTTAATTGGTGTACTGAAATGTTTTTAACTGTATTTTCCCCACAAGGAGCACTTGTAACTTTCGTTTTGAAAGGTCCTATTTAAATAAATACAGTGACACAATTCTCTGCATGTCTCTACCCAACATAAACCTGAGCAGAGATCTAATCAATAGTTATCTGAAAACACCTGTGTGAGTGTGTGGGGCATTCAAACCACAACTTAGTACCCATTCTGAACTCATCATGCAGAGTGGCACCTCTTGAGGATTACATTTTATTTTATCCATGTTGTAGCAGGTAATGGTATCTTGTTGAAATTATTGAAATTGTAGGATTGTTTAATCTATGACAATAATAAGATTAGCATGTTTTCTCTGTGAATAATGTTATTCTGAATCTAATAAAATAGTCTAGTCAGATACATGTAGTGAAGTTAAAAGAACAGTACTGAAAATACTTACATACATTGTACCTTGAAATTGTACTGAGGTATTATTACTTTACAAAGGTGAATTTCTGTCAGTTATGGAGCAACATGATCATTCATTTGGAGTTATTTCAAACAACCTAATGAATGTATTACCAATATTCATTCCCCTTTTTCACTCTGTTTTGGTCTCCACCAACTATTTTAAACAATTAGTTGCTAACTTTGGCTATTCTGGGCTAAACAGGGAATGTACAGTGAGTTTATAAGACATTTTTTGTAGCTGAGAACAGCTGCATGCTGCTGTTACTAATAACAGGGCAGGGATGAGTGTAAACCAAAACATTAAAGGTTTAACCAAAACATTTTTGCTAAAAGATCGAAAACACAATTTGCAGAGCGGAAGTTAACTGCAAAGTTGGGTGATTAATTCCTGTGGATTTGTCACTTTTGACACTGGTCACACAAAAATGTTGGAAAATGCAGCTTTAAGTGCCATAACTTTCCACCAGTTAAAGTAACACATTTAAATGCATCTTAAATTGGACTGATAGTGTGAAACATTGAGGCTGCAGTTAGTGACAGTGTGGGCTCCATGGTTGCTCTGATGGCTAGTGGCAGCGGGCAGCTAAGGTAAAATTAGATTACGACAGCATGTATACGTGATATAAGCAACATAGCATGCAGAGTTTTTGCAGGGGGTAAACAGGAGATGAGACCTGTCTAGTGGCTGCAAGCATTGCTGCATAAATCACAAGGGTAAATGGTCTGTGTTTAAGGTTTAACCACTCCCCATTAGAGAGTCATGTATGGCTGTCAGCATTGTGTTTATTGGGAACAATAAGCTATTTATAAACACCCGTTGGTATTACAGTATGAGAGTGTCTACCCTCTTAACCTCCGAGGATGATGGGAATCTCGTTTCCACCTTTGAACTGAACCAGACGTTGACATCTTTATTTTTACTGTATTTCAATTATATTAGCAAAAAAAGAAAAGAAATTGGGAGCACCTTTAGGAGGGAGGAGGAGGATGAGGAAGAAAAGGGGAAATGGGGGAGAGAAATGAGAAGTAAAGGGAGACGTGAGATGGACAGCAGATAGAGGAAAGACGGAGGAAAACAGAGGAAGAAGAAAGTGAATGATGCATGTATGTGTGTCTGTGTGTAGGTGTGAGCGAGGAGAGAGGTATACAGAGAGGGAGAGGTGTGTGAGGGCACCATTAACGCCTTGTACCATAAATCTCTGACAGTGTGTGTGTGTGTGGAGATAACAGAGGGATGTCTCTCTCCATTCTGGCTCTGTCAGAATGATGTATGCATCCCTTTCTTCCTCCCTGTGAAATATTACAGGGGCACCCTTGTGTGTGTGATCTCAGCCAGCGTGTGGCCGACATGTTTGGTAATTCTTCACCTCTTATCAGCGCTCACATGAGGTATTGCAGATGGGAGACTTGTGGCCGCCTGGGAAAAGAGGCAAAATGACCCAGAAACACAGTCACACACATAGAGATGGCCGGGAAACAAATAAAATTGAAAGAAAGTCGGGGCCAAGAGAGAAACAGGCAACAGCTGACAGTGACAGCCTTCTTGATGGAGGGCTACTAGCTTGACAGGTGTGATTGATCACATAATGGCGAGCACATTTTCGTCGCTCTGCTCCTCATTTAGCTGACAGCGTTTTCTTTATGGCACCTTGTGTTATGGTATCATAATCATGCCAGGGCCGTTGGAGTGCCCGAGGAATAAATCTTTATAAACCTCCCCCAACGCCACATGAGGTGCAGCTGAGCTGTTGCCGCCGCTCTGGCCTCTTTGTCGCCTTCACGCTGTTGCAAATGGCTGCCTTGGCTGTCAGTCAAATGACCTCATCCTTCAACTGCGTCATGGACAGAGAGAGTGGGGGTGATAGACATGGAGGAGGAGGGAGAGAGAGAATGTGTTCCTCCTCAGGTGACATCTCACCTGTAGCCCACGGGACTGGTGAGCGATCGTTTTGAATCTTAAGAATTAAGATGCGCTTATCAATAATTCTACATAAGCAATTAATTAAATAACTACTTGTATACACCCATACTGAACTACCACCCTGCTCTGTAGCTCAACAGAGCCTTTAAGCCTCTTATGGCTCTTTGTTTTGGTTTTCAGTTTCTCATCAACCTCTTTTCCAGCAGGCAATTTTTATTTCCATTTAAAAGACTGACTGTCAGTGACTCGATTGACCACCAACAAAGTAAGTTGCTGGTGAACAAAGTGGATCATTTAGCAAACTATTGATTATTCTCTCAGGAGTTGGTGGACACCATTTGGGACTTACATTCATCAGGTGGCCGGAACAGAATCAGAATGAATGCTGAGGTGTCAACATATCTGCTGAAAATGTAAATGGCAACTCTTTGCCAACATCATTAACAACTTTATAATCATTAATATGTCAGTGTTTTCATGTTTGTTCCACTGCCCTAAAGTGACCCAAAAAATCAATTCATGCACCTTTGATATGTCGTTTTTTTATTAAATAAGCAACAATCAGAGCATGAATTGCAAGTAGAACATCCTTATCTCTACATTCATTAAAGTTTAAGAATAGTGGTGTCTCCCTGGCAACATAAATAAACAACCCAACAGTATCAACAATTTCTGATTAGGTGGCAACCTCCGTGTCTGACAAGTGAAGCGAATGCAGAATTGCCTTAAACTTGCATTCTTTTAACAGCCATCAGCGGGCGACCCCTCTGGTTGCAGAAAGAACTCAGATTGCATAGAAGTCTATGAGAAAATGACCTTACTTCTTACTTTATTTATTACCTCATTAAACATTGTCAACATGAGTTAATGGTTTCAAATGCTAGTTTCAATTTGTCAATACAACATGATGTTTATTTAGTAAATTATGGTCCTATTTAGAGTGAAATAAGGCGTTGCTACCACAGCGTTATTCAGCGTTCGGTTGTACTTAGCTTCACCCTCTAGTGTAATTTCTGGTTGTAAAAACGCAAGATGATGTCGGCCAAAAACCAAGATGGCTCCTGCCAAAATGACCAACCCAAGGCTTCAAACGTGACGTCATGGTGACTACGTCCACTTCTTATATACCGTCTATGATTGTGATCAAGATTCTTATACACTGTTAAACGGTAACTTAACACACTCTCAAAATCTCTTTCATTTTTGCTGACCTCCAGTGGTTTAACTTCTCATCTTGTTTCAGCGATGTAGAAGTGTACTGAAACAGAGCACACAAATACAGACATCTCTCATGTGAAAGAACAAATATTCTTTTGCCAGATAGCAATGTGTTCATGCAGGACCCCATCACTTTCAGTAAGAAGTGGGAAAAGGGTGTATGTGAAAGAGACACACATAGAGGTAGTGGAGGAGAACACGTTTTCACATTTCATCTCGTAATGTCCTTAGAGGTATAAACCAGCCTTGTGGATCTCTGTTAGATGTGGTTTATGAAGCATACACCCTCTTGTACCAATTCTACCCTTTCAATGCACCATCCTTAAACCAACATTTGCCATTCGAAGGGTCTCTCTCCCATTTAAAGATGGTTTGAATACATGTGTATCTTTTTATGGTTAAAAGCTTTTTACTTTGATATGTTTTAATGCTAAACTGTTTAACTTCCCAGTACA
>NC_072451.1:15541200-15603700 GCF_027596085.1 Anoplopoma fimbria
CTTGAACAGTGTGAACATGACTTTTTGTGCATTTCAATGCATTTTTTTATTTCACAAAGCAGCCAAAACAACTTTGCACTACTTTTGCAAACTGAGTCTGATACAAACAGCAAAATTATGAATTGTAGCATGTGAGGTGTCATAAAATAACAAGACAGTATATGACAAAACTTTAACAACATCAGTAACGTTATATAATGGGCTAATTAACAACCCATACAATGAACAGGAATTACATTGAATATCTATTTAAAAAGATAAACAACTAAATACAGTACTTCACGGCATACTCCATACTCCATATATGGCCTGCATATTTTTGGGAATTACAAAATTTCCGGCAGCGCCTGAAGGCAACACCGAGTCGCAGTAGCTATGTTACTATGGTAACGACTGTTTACTTCACTGTTCCCTGTCAACCATAGTATGTCCTACTGACTATAACTCAGCAAGTTAGCTCAGCTAGTTAACCATAACATAGAAACCTTATTCGACCGTATTCAACATTACAGGAAAGTGTCAGAATTTAAAAAAAAATAGTGGCTTGAGTTGCAGTCGTTTATCTTCATCCATGAGCAGGTGAGCAAATGTTGCCTTACGCTAACGTTAGTTCACAAAACTATTCCAACGATAGCTAACTTTACCTGCTAATGTAAGCTATTAGCACCTAGCTAGCTAAGTACCCTGGTCAAAGACACCGTGATTGAACCGTCATTTATTGCAGTAGCACGAATGTTGCTCCAGCAGCTTCCATTGACTAAATAAAATACTTAGTTAAATACATCAAAGGGTACACACACAGTGTGCTACACTGTAGGGCCACATATTAACCTTGAATCCATATAGAAAAGTTAGAATTGTAAAACCCACGCTACTTAATTACCAAACAATAACAACGTTATTGATTTCACTGCTTTGATTTGATGTTCAGGTTACAGTGTTTGGGGAAATCCTCCACGGCTCCACAGAAACAGGTAAACACTGTTTTATTACACTCTAGTTTTATATTAAAAAAGCCTAATGTGTTTTTATTATAAATGTCATTGTTGATATGTAGTGTTGTTTGATAAATCACACATTGACCATACTTGAGCATTGCTACTGTACTGTATGAATATTAAAATAGTTTTGATCACTGTCCCTGGACTCAGTTGGCAGCAGAAGTTACCTCTGCTCATGCTGAGACGCACAAACCCAATGGTAAGACTTGGTAATTCAGACTTCACACTAGTCACTTATTTCCTTTTTCACGGCTGACATGAAAGACATACGTTTTTACTTGAGTTCCACCTTGTTCTTATGCTGCTCAGCAGCCTTTCATCAGAGGCTTACATTCTCATTATGTCCTAGACAACATGGGAAAAAACAAAGTCACTAATAAACCTCGGTAAGAAAAGTCCCATCTTAGCAAAAATACATTTCACATCATTTGTATCCAGTATTTTTATTGTTTCATTTCATTTTTGCAACCAGCAGGAGTCTTTCAGCCCAGCTGTGTCGTACTGTAAAGGTAGGTATTCTGGGAGAGACTACACCAAGACTGGATTGACAGAAACACGTTATGTGTCAAGACTGTAATTATTATTTTTTTTCCCTTCCTTAAGGTTTCTTGCCAGGCGACTCAGAAGTCTGGGTTTCCAAGTGGGGACGTGCTGGAAACAGAGGGTATGTGGTGGTGAACTCCCTGAGATTGAGGGAAAACTCATCTCATTAGTATTATTTTAAGTGTTTAACAATTATGCAGTGATAAGTTTGGTCCTGAACACTGTGGTGGAAGTTTTCCAATACAATTTACTATACTAATACCCAATTTGTACTAGTACTATCTATGTCCCGAGATGAGTCCCAATGAGCGTTGAAATAATGATCAAATGACAAATGAAATGTCCTTGCGGTATTTTATTTCTTTGCATGAAAGAGCCAGAAGTTTACAGAGTCACCGGGAGCCTGCAAAGTACTGAACTCCCGAGTCAGGCTGCTCACCCCTGCATATATGGGAGCCGGGGTGGCCAGGCTCAGTTCTGAGTTAGCGTCTCCTGACAATGAATGGGTGAAGGAGGGGGTATGAAGAACAAAAGGGGTGCATGACTATCAAAGAAGAAACAAAGGAGAGGAAGAAGACCAAAAGGTGGGTATGAGTCTCAGGTGGGGAGGAAGGACAAAGGTGAAGGGACACAAGGAGCATCTCCACACAGTGTAACTTAACATACAGAGACGAGGTTCTCGACCTTTAGAGTACACATCATAGTACATTTCATTCAAAACCTTTACACTATATACTTCCAACATACACCAATATAATTTTCCATTACAACACTCAGCAATTACAATTTCTCAATCGAAGGCATACTCAAAAGACCAGAATGCAATGTAACTCTTAGACATGTTAAAGGGGCTTAATTCTACATTCAGAGCATTACTATAGAAGAAAACTATAAAAGCCACCACCCTCCTGCACCACTGTCAGGTAAACACTGTTAGCTCTGTCATTACTTTTGCCGTTGTTCTGTTAGCTCTGTTGCAGCAGTCGGCTGCAAGACGCAGGCTCAGCCATCACCATGTTGAGAGCTGTTGAGAGGCAATAGAAATGCTCCCAAACTCGTATTAAGCACCTTTAAAGAGTGCAACTCTTGCTTCGTGATCCATGAAGAATTCCAATGGCTCTTTATCATTGAAATTTCTTTTGATCACTCTCCACGAGCATATGGATGTATGTGCCGGTACATGCTTTTTAAATTCGTCAAAAGTAATTCTGGGAAATGTAGTTGGTCACAAACCAAGTCACTAGCTGTGACGGATTTAAAAGACAGGCTGAGCACACCAATAGCAACCTTTGCTATCTATCTCAAAGTATCATGTTTTGTTGACAGCATCATATCAACAAGGGTTTCCTGGCTGAGTTAAATGTCTTGTATGTCTGTGGTTTCCCTTTAGAGTGCTCACCAAAGGAATCCATCAAGATAACACCAAGGTCTGTACTCTGAACTTACATAGTGGGAGATCAGACAAATAAAACAACACACAGTTTTAAATCTTAAATTTGATTTCAGGGTTGGAGAACACACACAGTCGACTGCAGTGCCTGATGACGAGCTGAAAATGAAAGACTTGAGGAATGTTGAGCCCCCAGACTCAAAAACAACAGGTATGTTGTTATAGAACTTAATACAAACAACTAAATGTAGCAAGAAAGAAACTAATGATTGTGCTAATGGTTTTCAGGAGGAGCAACACATTCTCCTCCACCAGCTGAGCCTCTCCAAACACATACGCCAAATAGGGAGGAAGACCAGACTGAGGATGAGGATGTGGATGAAGACATCAAGGCACCAGTGGAGCTGATAATGGAGGTAAAGTGACTGATCACCATCAATGATCGCACGCTTCATGCTCTGCTGAAAGGATTGGCTAAACTGCAACGACTTTTTTGTCTTATTTCAAAAGCCAGGAATCAATTGAAGCCCTGATTTTGGTTCAAAGATGTATATTTTATTTAACCTGGATATACCTAGGAGCACATTTTAATTGAAACTCAAGTAAAAATGTGTGGTTCCAGTTCCTCAGAGCTGTGATGGACAGAGACTTCCAGCTGGCCAGCAAACTGTGTCAGATGAGTATGTGTCCTGCATCCAGCAACTGTATGTCTGTCAGTCAATAAATCAGCCACCGGTGAACTCAGCCAATGCCCCCTCCTCTCTCCTCATTCCAGTTCTCATCTATGAACCAGACAATCCTGAGGCCTCTGAGTTTCTCCCGCTGATCCAGAGGAAGCTGTTGGAGGGTCAGAGTCCATCTGTTATTAAGAACGCAAACACTTATTCTTCATATTTCAACACACATCGTGATATTGTATCCTGCCTTTTCCATTAGAGCAAGAGGCAAAGCAGAATACTGACGAAGAAGAAGAAGAAGATGATGATGATGATGATGATGATGAAGATGATGACGTTGATGACTCTGGAAGCGATGAGGAATCATCTCAGAGTTCAAGCTCCTCCTCTTCATCTTGCTCCTCCTCCTCACCCTCAGATGATGATGAAGAAGAAAAGCAAGTGAACAGACACAAGCCTTGTCCTCCTTGTCACATTTCTCCCTGAATCTATTGTACCAAAACAACAGAGGCAATGACAGGCACTCTCACCAGATATCTCTGCTAATAGCACCTTGTTACCTACTAAATGTGTATTTATTTTAATCTCCAAAGCTTCTGTGTTTGTCTTTGTGCATTTTGAAGATGTTATGAGAACTATGTTTTTTTTTTTTAAACCTTTTTTTTTCACCTGCAAATAACATATTGTAGACAAAGCTTGATGGAAACATACATTTATACAATTTGGAATACAAAATATATAAAGCTAATCATGACATTTTTCCACTCCCTACTCAAAATACGAAAGTCTCTCATGTGAAATAATCAAACCTGCTCTCTGAATGGGCTTTCATGGCCTTTAACACTGTATTATTAAAAAGGAAGGACCATACGAAATTATCAATTATCAACTACTAATCCAATTTTGGCTACGGACAAATGATCAAAATTCTCAACGTTATCTTTACGTGTTTGTTATCAGGCATTATTACCAGCCGTTATACCGAGCACTCTGTAGTGAGTCTCAGAAACAGCTTTTTCCCAGGGCTTTTGGCCATGTGATGCCTTAAAATTAAACAATTTGTGCCCAATAATCTCAAGGCATGACCTCTGTGTGGACCTTAGTCTGACAACAGTTCAGACAAAGAGCAGTTTTTCCTTCTCAGACTTTCATTCTGAGGATTTTTAGATTCCAAAAGAGAAAAAATGTAAGTCTACATCCACAGGTGCTTCTCTCTGAGGCTGCATTTAGAAACAGCATTGCTTTGAGTTAAAATCAGATTTCAGCAGATGTAATGTTTACTATGCTCTTTATTTTAGCATGCTAACATTTACTTAAAAATAAAGAACAGCAGAGACTAACGGGAATTTCATTGGTTTTTCAGGTGTTTTGTCAAACCTTTAAGTGGTGGACAAATGTTGACATGATGATGGACTCCACCAATGTGGCTAAAACTAAGTGTAAATTGCTGCAATGGTCACAGTTCTTTGCAATGGCAACGGTACACATGCAAATATCTGCTGTTCTGACTATCGTGCTATGTTGATTTGAATGGCAATGTCCATTGTGCTCTCACTCTACTCCCTGGACATTGTTTTCTCCTTGGTCTCACCACTGCACTCTAAAGACATAACAAAAAGCACTCTGTAGAGATAAAGATCATTATTCCACTGGAGTGTTTGAAAGTTCCTAAAAGCTCATCTTAACAAGGCAGAGGAAATGGAAGTAAGAATGTGCACTGTTAAAGCTCTCACAGGGCTGGTACTGTATCAAATTTACTTTGCATAATTAGTCAGAATTTACATAGTCAAAATTTTAACCAGTAGGGAAACTATTTGAATGATATTGAAAAATGTTAAAAGAACTGGACTTAAACATTAGTTTCGCCAAGATGACAAGATTGTATCAGACCAGCCTGCAACTGATCACCTCTGAAATCATGAAAACTGGTTTAAAGATTTACCCCCAAGGTTTGAACTGAGAAGTCTGTTAGTGTGTTTCCATTTACCTCCTCCGAGTGGAAATGCCTTGAAAGTCTAAAATATTGTAATCGAAATGTCACAAAAACCTTTTTAACTTAGCTGAGGTGGATAAAGTTGATTTACTAATAAAAAATAAAATGCAACAATTGAAACAGATGTACATGAAACATCTGACCTCTTTGCCACAATGCTGAGAAGTCTAACCTTGCTCAATTTAATACATGAAACAAACGCATGATATATATCAATCAAGTTTTTCACCATCTGAGGTCACTTCGCCCTTTTAATTCCGCCATCTTGTTGTGCTCTCTTCTTTTTGAAGTGCTCTGCTCTGGAGAATAAGCACCACCAGCTGTTTATCTCAAAGAACCGACGCCTAATATTTGCCCAATGGACGGAAAAGCATGTTTAACTTGCATTCACTTTTGCATATTTTCCAGAAATTCAGTTAAAATTTTCACTACATTTTGATGTTAACTTGACTTATGTGACCAAGTGGCAGAGTCAGGTTCAGAGCACAGATGGTCACAAATGAGGCAAAACCGATCTCATCCAAGCCAGCAAAACAAGTTCCAACTGGTTCTGTTGGCGCTAACTTGTCTGGTCAAGGGACTTTTCAGATTATTGCAACATTTTATAAAACACAGTTTCAACACTGGAATAAGTGAGGTGTTGAAATCTTGACACTTTTAAATGAACACAAATAAAAGTATGATTAATTGTAGATATGTACAGTAAGACCAGTGAAGGGCTTTCTATGTGCACACTGTATCATCACTTTAAAGGTTACACAGCCTCACCCACACACACTCACACACACTCTCACACACACACACACACACACACACACACACACACACACACACACAGCTAATCCATCCTCATGGAACACCACCAGCCATTAGATTCTGAGTTATTATCACATGATGGCACGAGAAAAATAGGAGCTCCATCTGATGAAGGCTGCGTAATTTGCGATGACTGACTGAACATAATGGCTGGTCTCTTGCCATTCTGTGGACCAGGACGCAGGCAGAAAGATGACAATGAGTCAACGCCCTCCAGGCTGGATGCACTTTGATGCCTCGGGTGTTATTGTCCATGTAACGCTTATTTTTTTTTAAAAAAAAGGGTGCAGGTCAAAGATTATGATGCATGCAATGTTGTCATCTCATGAAGGTGGATATTACAGACAGTGCTTCTGTGGATGGATGCTCACTTTGTGCTTTCATAAGAACCCCCCCCCCCAACAGATCCATTCAAACTGAGTTGTATAAATTATGAACTGCTCTTCCTAAGACCCATAAGCTAACTGTGTTTGTCATCCCAAGGTCAACTGCTATGTAACCAACTCAGAAGAAAAAAAAGAAAAAAACATCTCACAACCACGTCTCCATCCTGTGACACCCACCCAACCACACCTGGAGACGCACAGAGGGGCGTCGGGCATACGTCACTGGTGCTTTATCCTTTTCGCTTTTTTAGGCTCCTTAAAGTGGATTGTGGCTGTCAGGGGGCACTCAGGGAAGCTTCATTAGTCGTCAGAGGGAGGCTGTGACTCATGCTTGCGTGAAGAGACCAATGGGCAGCCGGAGTCTGAGATATAAATAACGAATACAAAATATTCTTGAGGGAGAAAAAGGGTCACTTGCGCGCCGCTGGATGGGATTTTATGAGTGCGCTCTGCTGGTAATCCGCCATCACTGGACTGTTGCTTGTCGTGCCTTTGGTTGGTAATTGTAACATCTAGTTATAGTTTCTCTCGACTCGGCAACCTGTGCGCCCGTGAGCCGGTAAGACGCCTCCTCCTTTCATTTCATGCGCCCCTTAATGTGTTGATATGCTTCATATTTTTTTTCACACAGGCACACAGGTAACGTCGGAGTTGTTGTTTTTTTTGTTGAGGGGGAAACAATATGAAAATCTGTTATAATTTGTCGTGTCGTTTGAAAGAAATGAGTCGCGGATGAGTGACAGACAGAAGGGATCCATTAGTAGTCCAGTCTGTCTCTCATACCACGGTGACATTGAGTGATGGTGGTAGGGGATGTGCTTGTTCAAAGCGCAACTTAATTGAAATGTCGATTGCTGAGTCAATTGGTAAATGCCGTTGCATCTTATCAATATTTGCTCATCTTAGTCATTTTTTTTTTTGTGGTTTTTCCCTCATATGTCATCTTATTAATGGTAGGCTGAATGCATCTGTTTTCTTGTTTTCTTGTTTTTATTCCTTAGTTATAATGACAGACACACATCTCAGATTTTAACAGTCTGGTGCTGCTCTGATTAGGAAATATAAGAAAAAATGTATTTTTTTTCCCTCCAACGAGCCATTACAACGTACAAAAACAAAGGAAATGTATTTCTCGTATCTCCCTGACAACTTTTGAATTTTATCTTTAATATAGGTCCATTAATGTCAGTAGCCCTGTGAGTATTTAATGACCAATTCATTGCATGACATATTGAGCACTATCTCCAAGATGAATGTACCCATAGACATTATGTTTTCACCAAGACTATTTGTCCTGGTGCGCGTATTGCCTGTGCGTCGTGTGCAAATCTCTCCAAATTGCGCGGCTTGGTTCGTAGCCCAATCAGCTCTCCTTCAGGAATAAATCATTTCTTTTGGATCAAATTCTGTTCTATCAAATAAATGGATTGCAGTTAATAAATAAATATATATATATATATATGTATGTTTAGGTGTGATTTTTACAAGCTGACCTGGCCACTAACCCTGGACCTTTTTTTGTTTTTCAGTTGAATTATTTCCCAGCTGGAGATCAGATAACAGAGGACTGATGGCCACGTCTGAACCGAAAGCCTCTGGCGGGGAACAGGACCCCAACTCCGCCAATTTAAGACCTCCATCCACAAGTACGTCCCCACACTCCTCTCTGTGTCGATAACAGTCTGTGATCCGGCATCGATCCCCGAGGGTAGATTCTCGTTAAGGCTGTCCGTCTCCGGAGCGTCCAGGCTGCATGCGCTTTACAGAAACAGCCCACTGGAGCCGACATGGGGATTCTGTGCCTTGCTCAAAGACACTTATGCAGTGCGATCTATTGCCAACACGAAGGCTTAAACCAAGCCCCCCCCCCCCCCTCCCACACACGCACCTCTCTGTCTGCCTCCCCGTCCCTCTCTCTCCCCTCCTTCTCTGTCTGATAAAAGCGAGTCTAGCCCGGGCCATTTGCTGTGCGGGCTCCGTCGTTAATCATTCCGGTTAAAAACAGAGCCATCACAGCTGCCTGTCGCTGTCTGGCGGATCAGCGGTGCGCACCGAGCAGGCGACCTGGCGCAGAACAAAAGCGCCATTAAAGCATTGGTATTTTATCAAGATCCAAGAGCATTTTTACTGATAACATTTTGGAATAAAAATGCAGTTTCCGATCGAATATATATTCCTATATTTCCAACATTTCCCTCTTTTATTTTATTTTTTAGCATTAACGCATTCGTTGTCTGGGTTTAAAAAATCGTGTTTTTTCGAAGCATTTTGCAGGGGGGGAAAAAGAAAAGAAAAAAATATTTTAATGATAATTTATTTCTGTCATGATTCATCTTATCTCGTTTCCCAGCCAAGATGTTTCAGGCCCTCGAGGCTGTAAGCTGTATATATATATTAGTTGCTCTTGGAGACATATTTTTGCTGCTTCTCAAAAAAGTGGCTGAACATATTTCGGTAGGCGATACATTAACCTACGAGTTAATTAATCATTTTAAAGCCGTGGTCGCATGCACACAGTTGACTCCATAATAGTGCACTTGAGCAGCCATCTGCAGTGCAACGCGGGGGAAATCATTTCATGTTTTTGTCTTTGGCCAAATGTAAAAAGGAAATAAGCTGCAATTATTTGGCACCGGTGTTCAATTCAATTTCATATTTTCTCTTTTAATCGAACAAGTTATTTTATGATTCTTTTATGTGTTGCCCTTGGGTGTCGATAAACATGTCTCCAAACAAACTCGGACTTATTTCGAATGTGTGAATTTGTCCCGAGAAAAAGCCCATTTAAAAAAATAAGATGTTTGTTTTGTCTGATTTGCTCTTATACTGCTGCTGGATGTTACCATTATCTCTCTTCCACGCTTCATCTCACGCCTGGCGGCTGTGTGCCTGTGTCTGTGCGCGCGTGTGTGTGTGTGTGTGTGCGCGCGCGCGTGGCTGCCTGTGTGTATGCTTTGGCCTCGGCACCTCGGGCTGTTCTCTTGTCTCTCTCGATTGCTTCAGTAAATCTAAATATAAAATAGTTTTTGTTTTGAAAGTTTTACATCAGGTGTATGTATACAGCATTTTGATTTCCCGTCGGCTTCTGCTCCATCTCTGCTCACGCATGTCCAAGCTCGGGTGTGTGTGTGTGTGTGTGTGTGTGTGTGTGTGTGTGTGTGTGTGTGTGTGCGTGTAGCTGTGAGTGTGTATGCATGAGACGCACTATCTAGCCTGCTTATAAGCTTCTGCATCACGCCGGCTATGGACTTTCCGGCCAGAGACATTTCCAGCTCGCTCCAGTCACATACTGTGTTTCACTCAATTAATTCCTGCCCTCCTCCGTGAGCTCATTTCACGGGCGTTAATTCCACTCCGCCCCTTGGCTGGGTGTGCGAGCCGGCCACTGTCGGTGTCCATTGATTGAACTCAAATCGGGAATGTTATAAGACTCATCCCCTTATGATCAGTGGGTGTTGTGGTAAATAAATTTAAAAAAAAAAAAAAAAAAAAGGTGGACATAGTTTAGGTCAAACAAAGACCACGTTGAGCCAAACTTCTCAGACACAAATAGTTTAATGCTTAAATTAAAATATATTAAAAAAAACAACAACCTGAGAGTTCAGAGTCACGCACCCGGCCAGGAGCCGTCCGCATCACGCTTCCTTCCACTGTGCTCACTGTGCTCCACCAGCTTCACATGCATCATCCGCCATCCACGTTGTCTCCGCGGCCTGCACAACCTCAAACTCAAACGTTCATTTTGTTTTAGCCAACGAATATGCGTGGATGCACGGATGCACACGAAAACTGGGGATGAAGATTTGTGGTAAGTTTTTTTTGTTTTTGTTTTGGGCACGCAAAATCAACTCCTTCATCACATTTTGACATCTTGAAATAATGTAATTTTTGAAAGACCAAATTCTTTGGAGAATGAATGATAATAAGTCTCCATAATATTCCCAATGTGATATGCATTTTTCCCCCGATTCCTTTAAAATGTCACCATAGGGTAGCTATTATTCTTTTTTCTTTTTTTATCAAAAAAAAAAAACGCCGTTTGGAGGCCTGAAATAGGCCTTGATAAAGGCTGTTATAGAGCAGGAGCGTCCACGACTGTCACAGTGTGTTTCCATCTTCTAAAGGTCAGTGGACATTAGCCTGTAGGACTGATGATGAGAGCCCCGGATCACCGCCCCCGAACCCCCCATGTCTTTTCCATTTCACCGCCAAGAGAAAAACCATCGAGACAGGCCTGGAGATATATGTTATAAAGCCCAGAATAACCTGTATATACAGGAGTATTTTCAGTCTCCACTCACATTTTTCTTAGTAACAAAGAATGCTTTTTTTTTCTTCTTTGAAAGCGTCTGTCAATCTCCCTGATGGCCTTTATTAGCGGATGTGATCTTGCAGTCACCCTTTGAAGGAATTTGTTTCATTCAGTTCAGTGACTCAAAAATACAAAAAAAATGGATATGTTGCTCTTGCAGCTCTGCAAACGGGAAATGCATGTCATGTAAATATGATCCATTCAAACATGACATTAGGGCCTGTTGGCCCGTTTGTTGTGGCAAAAATCAATGAAGACCAAAGAATCGAACGCATTTGATATTACCATTTCTGAGAATGAGAAAAATCACCAATAGATTTTGATTGGTCTGAATGAGATATTAATGGACTGGAATAGAAATTGAATGGGAATATTTCTATATGGAGGCTATGGTAGTTAGATAGTCTCAGATATTGATTTCAAATATGTCACATACGATTTAATGAGCAATGTATTATGGAGTTTCCATTGAAAAATATAAGAGACAATATTTTTTATGGTTGCACATAACAAGGGTGTGTGACTTCACGTATTTTGCGCACGATTGTCCCACACGTGACCACATTATCCTGCAGATATGCAGAGCCTATATAATGATCAATCACAGAGTTCAAATCGTATAGCCCTATAGCATCCCTCATTAACCCCTCTTTATAGGGGGTGCATTTATTGGCTGTATGGGTCATCGCCGCGGGCTGCCCACTGAGCTGTTCAGTCTGAGGACTGGGTGCTTCTGGGTGATTCCTCACTGGGGTGGGGTTGTGATGTCACAGGGTTGGGGTGGCACCCAACCCACACGCAGACGCTGGTGGTCCCTCTTCTGTGTGTGTGTGTGTGTGTGTGTGTGTGTGTGTGTGTGTGTGTGTGTGTGTGTGTGTGTGTGTGTGTGTGTGTGTGTGTGTGTGTGTGTGTGTGTACATATATGGCCTACATAGGTTTGGCCTCCACCAGAAAAAAACATTTCTAATGAAAGAATCCAGGCGTTAGGAGCTGATTAACAGACAACACAGATATTTTCCAAAAAGCTGTATTACCACGTACACATTAATAGACTAAGTTTCACTGACATTCATTATTCTCTTTTTTTATTTAAATTTTTTTTGTATCTGTTTTGGTCCTATATTTCGTATTTTTTTCCCTTGTGTTTGGGATGGAGGTGTTCGGTGATAACTCCTGTCCTCCGCCGTGTAACACCCTAGGGTTCCTGCAGAAGAACAACAGCCTGGAGGAGAAAGGGAGGCTCGCGGGGCAGAAGAACCTGCTCTCGTGCGACAACAGTGACAGGGACGCGCGTTTCCGCCTCACCGAGACCGACTTCTCCAACCTGTTCGCCAGAGGTGAGAGACACGCTGCAATTGCGCTACGTAAAAAAAAATATTTCTTAAAAAAGCTCATTGCTCAAAACCATTTACGTGCTTTATTAAGGTTGTACGTAACGTGGTCACATCAGTCGTCGGCTCATTACTTTGAATTAAAGTGACTGTTGGCGACTTTGTCGAGATAAAGAGTTTTAAAAGCCTCACGGAGAAGCATACAATCATAGGCCTATCTTAGGTATTTTTAAGTTGCTTCTTTCGCTGTTGTTATATTTGTGCTGCCATATTGTTAGCCTTCTTACACCCAATGGAAGCCAACTTCTTGGACGACTAAAGTTAGAGGCATATTAATAAAATCTAGAAAAACCACTAAAAAGCTCATGGTTGGCTATAGCGTCAATTGGCTGCAAATTAAAACAGTAAAACAAAGTACAATTATTCTAATGTTGTTTTTCGTAAGGTGTCTTCAGCAAGGCTGTACCCCACCTGTTGAGACATGCAATGATTGTACTTCTCAGTATGACTTTATAGGCCTACTGATGGTTTGACTAGGCCTTACTGTAAGCCTTTAGCCTATTATAAAAAAAAAAATACCTTATTCGACCAAACAAAAATAATTATTAGACATAAGTCACCAACAGAATAAAAAATGATGACTATGTGCCCAAAGCTTTTTAAAGGATACTCAGTTAAATAGTGATGATTAACACACTCAGAGCCTGGCTCTATAAAGGTTGGGCTTCCAGTGACAGCCCAATTTAGCGAAAGCTAAATTTCCACCACCTTTTCTCTTCACCTCTTAGACTTGCTGCCAGCCAAAAATGGAGAGGAGCCCACCATACAGTTTTTGTTGGAGATGGTCGACATCCTCACCAACTACGTCAAGAAGACTTTCGACCGCTCCACCAAGGTGCTGGACTTCCACCACCCTCACCAGCTCCTGGAGGGCATGGAGGGATTCAACCTGGAGCTGTCCGACCAGCCCGAATCCCTGGAGCAGATCCTGGTGGACTGCAGGGACACACTCAAATATGGCGTCCGCACAGGTAGTGCCAGGACATCTTCAAGGTTGAGCTGTGCTATAGAGCTGTACCTGAGGAAATTATCGGGGGAGGTTAAATAATTCATATGGTGAAAAATATTATTTAAAATAGCAAGAGGACACAGAACGTGTTGAGATAAAAAGCAATTAACTTCTGCTGTCAGTTCAAAAATAGTATTTTTTACCTGCAGACAGAGATAAAGTCATAGATGTCATTATGCAAAGCAAAACCTAATGTCAGAATTTTACAGCCATTTTATGATATTTACCTCTCTGGTGGCATCTCCCATAATAATACTATATTATGATGATATTTAACTCTTCCATGTAAATTGGTGAATTCAACACAAACCATTAGAGAGGGAGCTGTTTGCCAGATAGTGTACAGCCTATTACGATGACTGCCTTATTTATTGTCCCCCTGGTAATTCAGTTGATATCCTCCTTTTCTTTCCCCTCGACTTATTAAAGCGAGTGTCGCCTGAGGGGATCTTAACACGGGCTGTTTCAAGCTGTTAAAAACGACAGCGCTCAAACTGTCCCTTGGGTTTTATATATCACGCAGGGTCTACTGTGCCTACAACTCAACCCCACTTTTCATTCGGAGACTTGGTGTGTTTTTTTTTTGTGCTCAATCTTGTGTAGTCCCACTCGAGGAGCTGTCCGCGGTGCTGAAATATGAAGCGGCTCTTTCTTTCCGCTCACTGTTAAGCAGCAATGTCTTTAATATTAGATTTATTCTTTGCATTTTCATATTTTTATTAAAAAGTGACTCAATATGACTCGTATTTGTTGTGTGGGCCACACAGCAGCACCTCCACAAGGTGCTTGTATCCATGACTGCATTTAGGCTCCAGGCCTATTGACGGTGGCTGTGTGTGCAAGCACCTTAGAGTCTAAATGGCTGTCATATAGCCTTGTTACCAATGTAATTATGTATACTGAGAAGTGCTATGTCAGATCCCTGAGGTTTCATGGTCAAATAACTGTGAATATTGAAATTAAGAACTGTTTCTTTATGGGGTTTTTAGTTTTATTTATTTTCCCAATCAGATGTAGGTGGTCAGCTTTAGCCTGCAGCACACTGTCGTTATTATATGTCTTCACAAAGCTAATGTACTGAGGACAAGGCAGATGTATCAGTGGCTGTCTTTCTTTATGCTTTCTTTTCATAAAAAGCATGATTCCCTCATAGAGGCAGTGAAGCCCTGTTAAAAGGGAGGCCATTCAGATGCTTATGTTTTTCATGTTTAGGTCACCCACGATTCTTCAACCAGTTGTCTTCTGGTCTGGACATCATCGGTCTGGCCGGGGAGTGGCTCACCTCCACTGCTAACACCAACATGTAAGATATATGCTCGCTCTGCTTGCATGCTTGTGCATGACACGGTTATCGGTCTATCTGTTCGGGGGAACACCTCTACATGTCATGACAGGACAACTGAGATTTCCAGTTTGTAGGCCACTGGAAATAGCCCCCAGTCATTATCATATATAGTCATGGTGGAAGTGCTCAAATTGTTCCTCTCAGCTGACACCACAATTGGTCACAACAGCCTCTGAGGGCAGTTATATAAAGTGTTTGGTTTGTCCTGCTGAGACTGTGTATTGACAGGCAGTAGGCTGCCACTGAGCTGTACTGTATATCGGAGGCAGCCCAGCCTCAGGGGTGGTTAGATTGCATATTGATCTCAGGTCACAGTTACATGGTGGCCCAGTCTGATAGAGGGCATGAACCACATCAACATTGCACACTCTCAACACACACACATGCTGTAAATAAGCTATAACTCTAGCATATTATAAAAAACATAACACTATCACAGAATTGAATACAGACACATGCACACACAGAGTAACACGCATAGACAAGAACAACTTTGCAAAGCCCAAAGTTTACAGCTTTGACCTTTTAAGTTGATATCCTCATTGGAGTTTATAACACTTTTATGCAGGGCTGCAACTAAAGACAATTTATTTATCATTTAGTGCCGAATATTTTCTGAAAAATGTGGTCAGTTATCCAGTTAAATAAAAAAAATTAAAATAGTGAAAACTGCCAGTCACAATTCCCAAAAACCTAAAAATATTCAATTTACCAATACCAGACAAAGGGAAATCCTTAGAATTAGTTAGAGTTATTTTTTTTCAATTGATCAAATAATTCTTCCAAGTCTACTCTTATGTATCTTAAGTAAAATCTGGGTATGACAACAAAACAAACAGCAAACCTCACCATGTCACATAAATATCTAAGTAAACTAAACTGCTATACAGACATCAGCACCTGCATAGTACAAAAAGACCACACAAGTTAAGTAGTGGGCAGAGGACAATTTACAACACTCATATTCAAAATCTTTCCTCCTCGGCCGGCTGCTAAAGAAAAGACCAATTTAAGGATAATAAACCAAACGCTAAAGGAAATCGAGACACTTAATTTATACCATTTCTCAAAACATTAGCTTAGGAAACCATCCCCTCTCAGGGGAAAAAAACTTTTCATCTCCTGGTTGGAAGAAGACACAGCCATTGACTTCACACACTGGCGCACACTTTCCTAATGACACGCAGACACACACACACACACACACACACACACACACACACACACACACACACACACACACACACACACACACACACACACACACACACACACACACACACACACACACACACACACACACACACACACACACACACACACACACACACACACACACACACACACACACACACACACACACACACACACACACACCAGCTATGGTGTGCTGTCCCAGATACAGCAGCTAGGGTTTCCAGTCCATTTGCTGCGGTCTCATTGTGAGCTGGTCTTAGCAGATAGGCCAGCTGGGCCCCACACTGACACACAATGTTCTCCGGCTGCACAGAAAACCATGTCACACGGCGGAAACTGGCTGCTGCAGCTCCCTGCGGAGTGCTCTCATTCTGGCTCCATTGTCCCTGTGGTTACAGACTGAGTCAGTGCTCCTTTGAGGGGCTGAGAGGGGAGGGGAGTGCGTTGGGGGGGGGGGTCAGAGGGTTAGTCACACAGACACGCACACACACATGCATCCATTCAAACACAGGCTCACACACATTGAATGCCCTTGATGACGATAATAAGGGCATTTAGGGGCTGTCCCTGGAGACGGGCAGGTGACTGAGGGGTAATTTTCACCCTGAAAAGACCGATGATTGGCTCTGATTGTGATAATGATCACCATTATTGTCATTACAGCGTAAAATGACTCATGAAGAGAAGGAGAATTTTAAAAAGGTGCCCTGCTTTTTTTCCCTTTTCTGCTGTGGATACATTTTAAGAAGAAATGAAAGGGATCCATCTAGGATATTAGGTATTTTTGTGTTCCCTATAAGGACCATAATTCCAATATATCAAAGAACATCATATTTCTGAAATTAGGGCCAGAGAGAGGCTGCAAAAAAAGACTTCTTTGTAGTTTTTTGCATTGCTGTACAGTTAAAGCCCAGCGGTCACAATCTAATCTGGGGTATTGACCAGAAGCTAATGTTGCAATAAACCGTGGGCGAGCCCTCATCGGGGAATAATTACTAAAGAAAAATGCCTTTTTCTACTCTATTTCTCCTTCCTTCTGTTTCTAATTCAATTTCCATCTATCCTCGACCATAGCATACACTCTTTATTTTATTTTATCCCTCATTCCCTGCTATTTCTTTTTGCTTTTTTGTTCTGTATGCTTTTCCTTGCTCTGCCTCCTTATCATCCCCTCCTCTTCCTTTGTTGTCACATTTTTCCCTCGGTGCATTGTTTCCATACAGCTCCCTCTGCTTACAGCCTTTATCCCTCCTCCTCTCTAACCAAGCTACGAAATCGCTTCTGTCCAATTGTTTAGATACCTACTTGTGAACGAAAAAGGGAGGAGTTGAAGTAGAGAGGAGATAGGATTGTTGCTCTAGATGTTAATGGTGGCGGTGTTGGTGGCTGATAAGGGTGGACGAGGGTTGTGTAACTGGCCTCATTAAAAGCGGGGTAAACAGGGATCAGTCCGAAGAGTGCGTGTGGGAGGCGATGAGATGGCCTGTCAGTTAGCAAAGAGAGCAAAAGCTCAGGCCTCACAGAGTTGGCTTTCCGCGACACATTTCATCTACTTTAGCTTCTCCGGCAGTGTTGCTCTTTTGTTGTCCATGGAGCTACGAGCCATTTTGTCTTTTGTAAGCCAACAGAGAAATCAGAAACACATCTACCATTTTTTTTGTTATGCTGTCTTCTGTATCTCACCTCTGTAATAATTCTTCCTGTGTTGTGAATATTACTTTTGGATATTTAATCTTTTTCCTTCTTTTAATGAAAGTATAAAATTAACAATTATCTCCCTCAATTTCTGAATTTTGGGGTCAACAGAGGCTGTTATCTCTTTAAAACACTCTCCCTGCCAGTCTTACACACACACACACACACACACACACACACACACACACACACACACACACACACACACACACACACACACACACACACACACACACACACACACACACACACATTTACGTCTTCTCAGCCATCAAATCAGCCCCATTCAGACTCGCCGCTGAGATTGGCAGCATTGACAGATAGCCATCACAGCTTTGTGTGCTTTAATTAAACCACTGAGTGATTTTAGAAAGCCTTTGAATATGAAAATGTTTGCTGCCCGACTCCTATCAGACGCTTTTTTTAATTAGCCCAGTCAGCACAAGCTCCAGTTTGTGCTCTGTGGATGGAATTATATCACGGCTAATGAAAAAACCAATGAGAGTGTGTTTGTGTGTGTGTGTGTGTGTGTTTTGAAGTTTCCGTATTTATGGTTTCTTTTCTGCAAGTGTGTGCATAAGAATCTTCTTTCATTCCTCATGCTAGATGTTAATGCCTGAGCCGTTACAGTAATGTTGAATGACGCGCTGTAGTGACACGTTTTGTGATATGATTGACAGGTTCACCTATGAGATCGCTCCAGTGTTTGTGTTGATGGAGCAGCTGACTCTGAAGAAAATGAGAGAGATGATTGGCTGGCCCAACGGAGAGGGAGATGGAATCTTTTCACCAGGTTGGACCATGAATAACTGATTGAGTGTTTTTTTTAAATGTTCATTTCAATTTTTTTCAATAATATAAGTTATCGAGCTGCTGTCCATGGTTCTGATGTGTCTGTCTCTTCTCTCTAGGGGGCGCTATTTCCAACATGTACAGTGTGATGATTGCACGGTACAAGTATTTCCCCGAGGTCAAGACCAAGGGCATGTCTGCTGCTCCTCGCCTTGTCCTCTTCACATCTGAACACGTAGGTGACACACACACACACACACACACACACACACACACACACACACACACACACACACACACACACACACACACACACACAAACACACAAACACACGCACACACTCTCTTTTAAGTATTCTAATAAAGCAGACGCTATGCTTCATTGGCTGTAGATTGAGGCCATTGAAGAAGTCCGGTAATAATCAGTAGGTCTATTTGAATCCAGGCAATGGCTAGTTTTATGGATTCCGTTTGCTTTTATCACATCTGCTTTTGTCTACAAAGCGTTGCACAGTTGACAACATGACAGAAAGCAAGCCAAAGCTTAAGTAGCAATTACCTCTCAAAATCTTCACTTTATTGTGTTACGCTATTATTTCAATGAAAGATGAATGTGTCCCTACAGAGTCACTACTCCATAAAGAAGGCTGGAGCTGCTCTGGGTTTTGGCTCTGAGAATGTGATCCTGCTGAGCACAGACGAGAGGTGGGGAATTCATTTCAGCAATTAATAAAGTAAATGTGTAAAATACTGTCTGTGAACAATGTCACGAAAAAAGAGAAAAAGATTACTCCCTGATTCTTGTATAACCTGTATCTCATGTTGTATGTGATGATAACATGGTGCCCGATGGTCTTTCAGGGGGAGAGTCATTCCTGCGGATCTGGAGGCCAAGATCCTTGATGCTAAACAGAAGGTCAGTATTATTGTTCCTTTTTCTCTCCCTTAGTTCGTTTCTCTCTTGTTTTCTTCTGGCTCTTCAACCCTCTAACTGTCATGTGTGTTGATTCTGCAGGGCTACGTGCCATTGTTTGTGAACGCCACAGCTGGTTCAACGGTGTACGGAGCATTCGACCCCATCAATGAGATCGCTGACATCTGTGAGAAGTATAACTTGTGGCTCCATGTTGATGTGAGTAGTCGACACTGGAGGGTTTTTTGTAGTATATAGGTTGTAATAGTAGTTATATATGTCCTTGGCTGCATACCCTTCTATAATAGTGCTGTCTCCTCAGGGGGCGTGGGGTGGTGGACTACTGATGTCCAGGAAGCATCGCCATAAGCTTAATGGAGTTGAGAGGTGAGTACATTGGGACAGATGGGTTGCTCTGCATTGTTATCTCAAGAACATTTTCTGTGGAAGTACCTCAGTGCATTAAGACATACTGTATATTAAACTTTGCAGGGCCAACTCTGTCACATGGAACCCGCACAAGATGATGGGAGTGCCTCTGCAGTGCTCTGCAATCCTGGTCAGAGAGAAGGTACAGTAAACACACAGAACTAAAATATTTCCATACGTTTTTTGGGCTGTTTAAACACAGGATTTTTTAAGGTTATATTTGTGTGCTGTGCCTTGTACCTGGAATATTGTTATATATTACATGTTCATATTAATGAAACCTTTTGGAGAACTTGCAGTCTGTGAAGGGTCTACATAGTGCTAACATGCCATTGGCATAAGAGCCGTGAAATAAAAAAGGTTAACAGTGTATGTGCTTTATGTGTGTCTCTAGGGAATCCTGTCAGGCTGTAACTCCATGTGTGCTGGCTACCTGTTCCAACCAGACAAACAGTACGACGTCACCTACGACACAGGGGACAAAGCAATCCAGTGTGGCCGACACGTCGACATCTTTAAGTTCTGGCTCATGTGGAAGGCCAAGGTGAATAAAAGCCAATATGATTTGTCATGGTGTTATCATAGCACATGCTTCAGCTTAATATTCATGTTTTTATTTGTTGTAATTAGTGCCTGACAGCCTTTTTTTCCTCTTGCAGGGCACCATAGGGTTTGAGCAGCACATTGACAGGTGTTTGGACCTGTCTCAGTACCTGTACAACAAGATCAAGAACCGGGAGGGATTTCAGATGGTGTTTGATGGAGTGGTGAGCTTTTCTAATATTCTACTCTATCAAGGGTATTTTAAATCACTAAGGAAAATTCAATATTATATCTTTGTCGGTTAATAAGCTATACTGGCATGACCGAAACTATTTAGGGCGGTTAACCAACAAGAAACAATCTCATATTAATTTAACAAACTGCAATCAACGTTATGTAAATGCTGTGTAATTGTAACTCTTCTCCGTGACACTGTTTCCCTTGCTTTATTTCCTCCAACTATATCAACTTAATTTTCTTTTGTGTGGTGTAAATGAAAAATAAAGTTCCAGAGGTGTGTGGATATTTTAACGGTGTGTTTATTTCTGTCTGCAGCCCCAGCACACCAACGTTTGTTTCTGGTACTTCCCACCCAGCCTGAGAGGCATGCCTGACGGTGAGGAGCGGCGAGAAAAACTCCATGGGGTAAGACGCCTGTCAATGTCTGTTTCCCTTTTATTTCATCACCGGTGGTCTGTGCAATGGACTACAGATGGAAATGGACTACGGATAGAAATGGACTACAGATGGAAATGAGCTTTCAGCTGTTTCTGGTGCAATAAATGTTCCATGCATTGTCCTTGTCAAATAAAAAATTACAATTAAAACGAAAAAGTGAAAGCATACATTTTATCACCTTTCATGTTTACCCTTCCTTTTTTATCCATACAACCAATGTATTATGTTTTCAGAAACACTATGTATAGCAGACTCCCATCGGGAATGCAATTAATCCTTAATTTGTCTTTTTTTCCCACCAGGTGGCACCAAAGATTAAGGCCATGATGATGGAGTCAGGAACCACCATGGTGGGCTACCAGCCTCAGGGCAAAAATGTCAACTTCTTCCGTATGGTCGTCTCCAACCTCGCAGCCACCCAGTCCGATATCGACTTCCTCATCGATGAGATTGAGAGGCTGGGTCAAGACCTGTAGACCCCTCAGCCATCGCTGCTCTAGTGGCCAGAGGGAGTCTTCTATCTGTTGTAATTCAAAGGCAAACGCAGCTGAGGTGAAACATTCACAGCGCTGCAGACAGAATAATGAAAGGACATGTTTTAGGTTCTTTCTATCCAGTCTTTCTTTGTCTGAAGCATTCTGAGTGTTTCTCCAAGCGGTGAGAGAGACTTTGAGTGTCATACTTGCTCGTCCCACATAGTTCCTCCTCTAGACAAAATATATAAGTACTAAGTATCTGAAGGCTCACGGTACAACAAACATGATCTAATGTATGTGTGTGCTGTGGAATCTTGTAATGTGTGTGTGTGTGTATTCAAGTTCCTTGTCCAATGTAGATTGTCTTTTAACGTCTGTATGTGTGCGTGCCTGAGAGTGTGTGTGTGTGTGTGTGTGTGTGTGTGTGTGTGTGTGTGTGTGTGTGTGTGTGTGTGTGTGTGTGTGTGTGTGTGTGTGTGTGTGGTCAAACACTGAAAGGCAGAAAAGCACAGATGAAAATATAACAAACTATCATAAAACTATTCTGCTGTATCATACATTTGCTACGCAAAATTGAATCATTGGTGCTTTCAGCTGTGCAAATATTTAGTCTTAGTGCACAGACCTAAACCAGTGTCCGCGGCCCTGATGCAGTGTGTGTGTGTGTGTGTGTGTGTGCAGGTGTGCGTGTGGCACATTTGAGTGTATCCTGTCATGTATTTAAAGCTAGCATTGTGTTGAAAATAAGCTTATTATGACCTAATGTGCACACCATGGTACCAAGCGTGTTAAGCTGAGAGGTTTTAGATAATCTCCAGCAACTGATATACAGTCTGCAATATTTTCCCTCGTAGAAGTTTAAGATTAAGATTTAAAATGTCTACAGCTATCCCAAGTCTGTGACAACTTTTAACGCTGGCTCGTTGTCTGTTTCATGCAATCATGTGATACCCGTATGTGTTTATAGCATTGTTAAAATATGAATATTTGATTATATAAGAATTAATATTTATTGCATTTCCACTGTTTGCAGATTCAGGTATTTTATTGTAAATGTATCTTTATGTGTATTACATGGTTTTACACTTGTAAATGTAATCACAGGAACTAGAGTAAAGTTTATTTATAGTGATTTTGTGAGCCAAAGAAAGCAAATCGGGAACAGAGCAATCCATTGTCCTTCATATAGAACTTCTTATAGATTATAGGTGTTTGTAAAAGGTTACCTACTGTATTATTGAACCTCGACTGCGATGCAATTTCTATAGTGTGTTTCTTTCTGTGATTGTGAGTCTTTTTGACCGAATGTTTTGAGATGACTGACAGGCCTTCTGATGAGGTTAAGAATGAAGAATATATAATCCTCTGGCAGTTGTGCCAGTCTTTCATTTTAGAGAATAGCACAAGGATGTGAGAATGTACTCTCCTCTTGAGACTGTGAAGAAAGTATTGTTGTATCTGTCTGAATCCTAATGCATTTACTGTAATATAGTATATATTAGTTGTAATACATATTACTTGTATTCTCAGTGTCATGGGAACTCTGTGGAATATCTTGTACGAAGAGTTCCTGTTTGTGTCTTTGCACAATGTTCACCTTTCTTTCTTCCATTGTAAATGGATGTGTACTATGGCAGTATTATATAAGACTTATGTTAACAAAGTATTTATGGTAAATAGGGACCATTTGTGAATGGCACAATTGCATAAAACATATTTAAGGTAATCTGTGTGCTGTATGTGGCCAATGACTTCTGTATGTGACCAATCTGGTTGTTTGATTAAACCAGCTGTAAGGGAACGTTTCCCAGGGGGCACTTTAACAGAATCATACCATCTCAAAAAGATCTTTAATAAAGTCTATTAAAGGGAAAAGTGAGTCTGACTTATTAGAACACACACACACACACACACACACACACACACACACACACACACACAGAGCTCTTTTTTTAACACACAACCGTTTTCCTTTGCACCTCCACAAACTGCACTCTTCAAAAAATGCAGACATTTAATTTTGTCTATACTAAAGTATCCCACTCTGCCTCTGGATAGCCTGTATCAGTGGCCACACACACACACACACACACACACACACACACACACACACACACATTAACACACACACACACACATACATTAATGCCTCTCTGCCTAATCATCTTTGAGGAGGCTTCGTTTGGCCCCCCAGCTGATTGTCGGATTGGCTGTTCTCCAATGTGGAACCGTCCTCTCATCAGCTCTCTCTCTCTCTCCCTTATTCTTTCCTTTTATTTTTCTCTCCTAAACCTCTTTCCTCTCTTTGCCTCTACTATTTTATTCTTTTGGTTCCTCACATTTTTTCCCTTATGCACTTTTCTCTTAATTCCCCACCCGATCTGTCCTCTCCTCTAGCCTTTATTCTCCTATGAGTGATTTGATTCAGCCTCATTAATCCAAAGTGTCATTGAAAAACAAAGGCATTGGGTACCTTTACATGGATGGCATGAAAATATCAAAGAGTATGGGGGTTGTGGAGTGAGGCTGAAAGATCTACAGTGAGATCATAGAGTGAGATCAGCAATGAGGATGTGATGTACTGCCAGCGCCCTCTGGTGGTGACTCTCTGTCAGCACAATCGTGCTTTAAATATGCTAAATTAGGAGTTTTATAAAACTTCCATCAAAACCATCCTAATAATCATTATAACACATACAGTAAAACGCCCCTGTGGACTTTACAAGCGCATATATGTCAGTGCCACTAGGTCAAGCTTCATGAAATCAACTAAGCGTATTTTAAAATGAGATACAAAGATAAACAGAAAACTTCTGGTAGAAATAGAGGCAAAGCTTTAAACGTTTCTCACAAAAATTGACATCCAACATTTTGACTCTACATGAGGCAAGAAGCAACATCATCTCCTGGACAGTAAGCGAAAGAGATTTGAGTGAGAAATGGTCTTAATTTTTATAAAAACTGCTAATAATTCAATGGATTCTGTCTTGGTCTCATTTGTTTAATTTACCCCCAAAAAAATAATTGATGACAGCGCTATATTGAAGTCTGATAGTGATCGAAAAGGCCTAAAAACTGTGTGGGAAACCTAAAAAACATGATTACATCAGGTTCTCATTAGGGAAACAAGCAATGTAAGAATTCAGAATTCAACAAGAATAATTTGGTGCTCATCCATAAGCTGCTAGTAGACTTAATGAAAAAAGTGAGAGCTCTCAAAACTCCAGTGCAGGCCTATAAGCTATAAAGACTGATACAGACTGTGACAAAATATATATTAAAAAGGCAGATGGGATTCTAGGCACGCTACTGTAGTAAGCCAACAGTGTATAATAAATGCATGTTGATATTGTGACACAAGCTTTCTGCATGGTAAAGATCAGATAGATTTTCACATATTGGCCGGGAAATGAGAACCCTATACAGTTTTATACACCGCAATTCAATACAACAACAAAGTAGCTGCATGGTTATTTTTTATTTTGTCATAGGTATTTATTCATGCACTGTACATAGAGCATTCAATGTCATCGTTTGATGAGGGCAGGTATCTTAAAAGATAACTTCAACAATTTCATGATAACATGTGAATAAGTAAGTAGCATAGTGTCTGTTGTTCTAATCTGACATTATAAAAGTTTATAATTTCAATTATATGTATATGTATCGTCAATATATATATATATATATATATATATATATATATATATATATATATATATATATATATATGTATAAAGTATGTAAATGTAAAATGTATAAAGTAAATGTATAAAGTAAATGTATAAAGTATAATGGTTTAAGTAGGGTGATCACAATACTTCTGTCAACATTAGTTACTGCAATAAACAAATATTCAAAACCTGGCTGAAATCATCAGTGGCACAATACACTTGGATGTTGATGAGCTCTTTGAATTGATAACAAACTTTTTGAAAAAAATGGAATTTCGAAATTGAGTGGCAAATATCAAAAAGGCGTAATTTCCTGCCACGTAACAGCGCATGCGCATCACCCCGCTAACCATTTGGCGACGTGTACCGGTGTGTGGAAGTGTTGAGGTAGCTCACCTCTCCTGGATAACAAGCTGCCATTAAAACCTAAAAAAGCCTTAAAGGTGCTAAACCATGGGAGGTGCGCAGAGTGTGGAGATACCGGGAGGAGGCTCCGAGGGCTACCACGTCCTCCGGGTGAGTTCTTAGCATCTACAGCCTGCTGTTAGCTGTTAGCTGTTAGCTTAGCATCGGTTCAGAGGCGGAGGATTCCCTGATCTGTGTGTTGACGAGAGGCCGGGGATGACTAATGAGGCCTCCGGCTGGAAAACACCAACACACTGTCACATCACGTTGGGTGCTGTGAGTTGTGTCAGAGTCACGTGTCGTTTCTCGTCCTGTGTTCTGGTTTTGTCTGCCTGTTCACTGCTTATATGTGCCTAACAGAAGCGAACCAAAGCTAGCTACGTAGCTGCACTGAATGACAGCTTCAGAGATGGTTCTGTTAGTGCTTCCGTTATCGGACATGTCCCTGTGCACAGTGCTCCTTTACCCTTGTTTTGCTAAATATGGACTAAGACGGTTCTGGTAGCAGGCTTACTGCTACTACCGTCACCTGGTCATCAGTAACGATGAGTGGTAACTGTAGTAGCTGGATCTTCACCTGGGGAACAGTAACGACACAGTTGTAGACCATATGGGCTTAAATCCATAGATTTAAGAGGTCCCATCCCTAAGTGTACGAGCCGGTAAAGTAACACACGTATAACTGGTTTGGCTGTATGTTAATGGACATTGAGGTTACTGAATGATGCTTGTATGAATCATTCATACCCTAAACAATACCCCTGACAATGTCTGTTTCCTAAAAGTTTCTTATTTGGAGGTCAATGAAGACCCAGCTCTGTTGTATGTTGTCATCTCAGGTCCAATCTGTTGCTGTATGTACAGAATATATCTTGCATACTCTTTACAAGAAATTCAATTTAATGCATAAAGTGATAGCGTGCAGTCCAGCGGCAGCTGAGATTTTCTCTCGTTTTTCTGCAGGTTCAGGAGAACTCGCCAGGACACCGTGCAGGACTGGAGCCTTTCTTTGATTTTATTGTCTCGATCAACAACACCAGACTGGTAAGGAGAGCCAGCAACTGTCTCTAGCAGGACCAAGTACAAGTCATAAGGGACTGCATGCTTCATGGTTGCCCCACCGCTCTTCTTAATCCCCTTTTCTACAGAACAAGGACAATGACACCTTAAAAGACTTGCTGAAAGCCAGTGTTGAGAAACCAGTTAAGATGCTGGTTTACTCCTCAAAGACTCTGGAGCTGCGGGAGTCGACAGTCACCCCTAGCAACCTGTGGGGGGGCCAGGGCCTGCTCGGCGTCTCCATTCGTTTCTGCAGCTTTGAGGGAGCCAATGAGAATGTTTGGCATGTGCTGGTAAGTAACCCCAGAAATTGTAGCCTGTATTGTATTGATTTGTTAAATGTGGTCCAATGGTTGTTTGTACACTTATTCTCCCCGCTCTCTTTAACAGGAAGTAGAGCCTAATTCCCCAGCAGCCCTCGCTGGCTTGCGGCCGCACACAGACTACATCATTGGAGCCGACACTGTAATGAATGAGGTAGTTTATCATCACTTAAGGTCCTTGCAACTGTCACTCCTGCACATTCACCACCTGATAATGATAATGACAGAGATTGTGTGTTCCCTAATTTTGTCCACCTTCTCCACCTCTCTGTGACTTTATCTGCAGTCAGAGGACCTGTTCTCTCTGATAGAAAGCCATGAGGGGAAAGGACTGAAGCTCTATGTGTACAACACTGACACAGATAACTGCAGAGAAGTGATCATCACACCTAACGGTGCCTGGGGAGGAGAGGGCAGGTAACACAGACATTTGTTTTATTTGAAGTAATCAGTAGTGAGTTACGTACCTATCTAGCGGACACTGGCAACGAAGCTGTGGCAGTGGTTGCGAGGAGCAGTTACCTTATTGTTTTTCATGATGGTCGACTAAATAAGCTGATTTAAAGCGACTATAATGGATATTTCCATAAAATCCATCAAATTAAATGAGTGAAAACTAAAAGGAGAGTGGATATGTGACTAGCATTTGTCTGTGGACACAAACATAACATTATTGATAATGTTGCTCCATTACTGCTGGATGTTTAATAAGCAGCTTTTTGCTAACAAGTTTGCCACATCAACATAAAGGTGTGGACATTTTGACCTATATTTGTGCTTTGGAGCAGTTTTTGTTTTTTTAATGGGCCCGGGTTTGGTTTATTAAAAGCACACGCAAGGTGATGTCACACACATTCCTGCCAATAGTTTGACACTGTTCCACTGATGTGGCAGTAACATGCCAAGATACACAGCAATGCACCAGCAAAGGCAGTGAAGAAGAAAAATGCAAGTTAACATAGAGTTATACAATGTGTGATTCAAAATATAATATAATTGGCATAGCATGTTTTATGAGGAAGGAAATGTAATGATGTGTCAGTATTGTGTTTACAGCTTGTTTCTGCTGCCCCCAAGTGGTCATAAAGGTTATTATTGCATTTTTAAAATGAAGAGTTGTTATTCCTGTAAGTCAACTCACAACATCCTGTACAGCTATGGCCTATTAGTCTCTGCTTGTTGACCATTTTGTGACCATTTTTCTTTCACTATTCTCCATGTATGTAGTTATTTTTCTGCATCTGGCACAGGAACATGAGTTATATCTCCATTTCAATCCTACCCACAGAGTTCCGATTTACCAACACACCCATAGATATGTAGGGCCTTATGAAGTCTATTTTAGGATTCAAGCACATTTTGTCATCAGAAAAGAATTGCTAATCATGTGTTTGATGAATACAATTTCAGCAATTGATGAGAAAATATCACAAATTCTATGAATATCAATTAATTTGATGTCATGCAACATTGCACTATTTTATTATTAATAAAAGAAAGTGATTCAATTCGGTTATAAAACAAGACATTTCATCCTTTTGTAAAATAAAGTATTTCTAAATTTAGCTGTTGGTGTCAAATTCCTCATGACTGTCAGGCCACCTCTACTCCAAGTTTTCCCTAAACACGTGTTTGCGCTCTCATTGGCTGTAGCTCCCGACAGCTCAGATATTCAGCCTGCTAGGTGATGCATCAGCGAGCCTCTCTGCTCTTCCTTGAACTTGCCTCTGATCTGGGTCTTTTGTTGAAAGCTCCTAAAACTATCGCAGAGTGGAAACCAGGGTTAAAGTCTCATAGTGTGTACTAGGCTAGCAGTAACAGAGGGCCGTGTGTATGGGCAGTTGTTCACTGGGAAGAAAACTCAAATGTTTGAATGAAAAAATTCTCTAATTTGGTCAAGTTTGGATTCTGAACTACCTTTCTCCCTTCTCCAGTCTTGGATGTGGGATTGGCTATGGATACCTCCACAGGATTCCCACTAGGCCTTTTGAGGAGGGGAAGAAGATCAGCTTCCCTGGAAACTCTCCCAGTGAGCCCGTCAGTCCGCTGAAGGATGGATTCACTGAGGTCAGCACACACTATACAAGCATATTCCAGGTTCAACTTTATTTATGAGGGGTGGCTGTGGCTCGGAGCCAAATTGCTCCCGAAGGCTGTGTGTTTATGCATGAGTGTGTATTTGATTAGATTCTCATGGCAGGTTGCACCTTTTTAAAGTGTGTGTGTGTGTGTGTGTGTGTGTGTGTGTGTGTGTGTGTGTGTGTGTGTGTGTGTGTGTGTGTGTGTGTGTGTGTGTGTGTGTGTGTGTGTGTGTGTGTGTGTGTGTGTGTGTGTGTGTGTGTGTGGACGTGTGTGTGTGACATGTGTGGACAGTGTACATGTAGCGCTTTAAGTGGTCAGAAGACAAGAAAGAGTGTGTGTGTTTGTGCATGTCCACAGTCTATAATTGCACGTTGCCTCAGTATGTATGCAGCAAAGCAGGCGGAAGGACAGAGAACAATGTAGCTCATTACAATCAGCCCGTTTAGATGGATGTGCCCTTATCTGTTTGACAGCAGCATCTTTTCCCTACCACCTCCATATTTTCTTCAGGTCCAACTTTCAGCAGTGTCCCCTCCACCTAGTGCACCTGCTGTCCCTACTGGGCTTGAAGATTCACTGTCAGGCCTGTCAATCAGCACAGCCCCGCCCACCATGCCCAGGGAGCTTCAGACAGGTATATCTGTTTTTTCTTTCACTCACATCCAATTACTCCAACACATTCAGTTTGTTTTACGATATTTGTGAATTGGAAAAAAAAAACTTGTCACTCTCTCACAATCATTGTGTATGTACTCCATATATTTTTTTCTAATGGGTTATTTGTGTCGCCCCCACCTCCAGGTTTGCCCACTGTCCCTCTGCTCCCCTCCTCCACCAGCCCCGCCCTCAGCCGACTCACTCCACTGAATCCTGCCACCACCGGCTTCAACCCTGCCTCCACGCTACCAGGTGAGGGATTTCTCAATGTACTCATTCAAAGCCCACATCATCAGTCGGAAAAGCCGGTCCTCCACAGATTTATATGGGTGTGTACACACCCTTTCAGAATAAAGAGAAAGGTCTGCCTGAACCGAATTATGTAATATATAGTCTTACTTTGTGTACACAGTACACACACCACTTGTTTTCTAAAGGACAAGATGTGACCATCAGTAAACAGTGTTCATGTTCAATTCAAGCACTTAAAGCAGCATCATTTCCCTTAACATAGCCAGTGTCTGAGCTCCTACCAAACTACTATTAGCCTTTTTCTGTGTTTATTCTGGTTATTGGTTTTGTTGCCACATAAACTGTCAGCTGTCTAAATTCCTACCTCTTCCACGTTGTATCTTGTTGGCTCACGTAAAAGGCCCTCCAAGTCTTGTGTGTCACACCTTTAAACAAGATCCAATCATTTCAAATGTACAAAGTTCCTCTTTTTGCAGACTTTTGCCCAATTTTCATTTCCAAATTGGCTTCACTGCAGTAAAGTAGCATGAGTGTAATGTAACTGGCTCTTTTAGGAATAAATAATGATGATAGCGCACCCTAATGGCATTGTGTCTGTGTGTGTGTAGGTCTGATGCCCCTCCCAGGTGGCTTACCTCCACTCCCCAACTTGCCCAACCTCAACCTGCCACTACCAGACCTCAGCGCTGTGTCACTAGCAGGCACCAGCACCTTTCCATCAATAGGAACTACAGGTAAACACAGCACAGAAAATTAGGGGAAAAGACATTGATCATTTTGAAAGATTTTCTTTGGCTATGTGTGAAGCTTTTGAAATTTGAGTATTATGGTATTGTCCTTAAACTGCATATGTCTGCATCTAAAGTAGCTGTTTCAGTCGCTGATGTACAAACTGGGTAATCAACTGGTACATCAACCTCGGTGTAAGGTTTATACTTAATAGAATGAGTGTATGCATTGTGATTAAAAGCATATATGATTAGACTTAGTTATGGTGTATGGTCTCATACTTGGTATGACTTCAGACTGGAATTTACTCTACTTATACTCTGAATATAGTAATACAGTCTTCAAAACACTATTTACTATAGTATATGACAGTTTTGTGGACTGGTTGGATAACCATCATTTCCACATAAATGTATGCAAAACTGATTAAATTGGGTTACATCCCAGATCAATAGAGGTCATTGCTTTGTTTCCATACATGGCCAAGACATCAAGTCACTTCTTACAAATATTTAGGGGTCCACATTGATAGTGAGCTTGGCTTGCACACTCGCGCTGTGAGTGTAGGCGTGAGAATCTATCAGCGTCTCAAATTATTTCGGAGACTCAGAGTTTTTGGTGTCTCAGGAATATTATGCTATTTTTATATAGCTACCATAAGAGTGTATTTTACATCATGGTATCACTGGCTGGTTTGGAAACCTAACAGTCAGGTATAATATTTTAAGTTTAATGTTCTTATTTAATGTGTTTCATTGTGATTCTTGGTTTTGATGCAACAATTCACTTAATCTAAGTCATTTCTTTCTATGGGAGACACAGTAAGCTGAACCTCTCAGTTAGAAAAAAAGTGAGAATATAACTTGAAATGTGCATCAATTGCTTTAAGTATGAATGCGTAGCGTGGTTCATTTGAAATATTATTTTTTGCAAAAAATGACATCAACACATAACTCTTGTTTTTCCTTGTTTTTCTTTAGTACCCACTCTGGCCAATCTCCCACCCCTCAACTTCCCAGGTCTGCCCCCCTTACCCCCTCTACCCACCATGCTACCCTCCCAGCTGCCGCCTCTCCTCCCTCAGGGAGTGGTCCCCCTCCTGCCCATCTCAACCATGGCTCCTACAGCCTCGGTCACAGTCACAGCAGCGCCTGCAACCGAGCCCGCCGTCAACCCCACAGTCCAAACAGAAGCAGCCTCCACGAACGTCACGGAATCACCGGCCACGACGGAAACGGCACTAACGTCGTAATATGTCAAACAAGGTTCCACTTGCCATCAAACCAAAACACATGCCCGGTTTCTCTCTTCTTCTCCCTCTCCCCCAACTGTCTGTCTTTCTCTGTGTTTTTCTATTTATTTGGCCAAGAGGGACAGGCAGACAGCTGCACCAGTTCAGACATAGGTCGGCATGTTCCAGGTATGGGTGGGGAAGCTTGTTTGGATCAATGAAGGATGAATGGATATGAAGAGTGGGGGACGGCTGTAGACTGGTCTTACCAACATGTCTTTATTACCAGATTGTCACGGAGCTAGTCCAAGGATGTATGCGGAGGATGAGGTCTACTCTTCGGTTTGTAGTTTACTTCAAACTTCTGCAGTTACAACAAGGAGATCTTCCCCTTTCAAATCTGGCAAGGGTGTCTGTTTCATCATTTATATATTAAAAAAAATTGAGAAGAGCTACAACAACCAATGACCCCTTACTGGATCTCACAATCCAGTCCAGAGGTCATTTAACTTGTCTTACTGTAATAAATCAGGACAAAGTTGTCAGAAGTGGGCCTACAGGAGAAAAGAAAATCGTGAACTGCTGTATTGAAACATAGATAAATGTTAAAGTAAAATATCAATTCATCATGTTACAGATTTTTGGTGTTATCGTCCAGCCCTAACATGTAACCTTTTATTATTAGTTAATAGAACCCCTGACCAATAGATACATTTGATTGACATGTATACATTTTTGTTGAAAGTGCTTTATGACTGTCTACACCCAATGAATGAATCTGCATTATTTTGCACCACCTTTGTGTTTTGAAAATTATTAGTCTGTCCCTTTGTATGTCTCCATGTATACAGAACTCCACAGTATCCGTCTCTACCACACAGGGATGGAAACAGCCAGAATGCCATGCCAGAGGGGACAGAGGGTTACAGTTACAGGGCTTCTGAGTAGAGTATATATGCTCGCTGTTGGGTGAAACATGGGTGCAGGGGTATTAATAATTAAATAGTGCGTCTCCCCTGGGCATGGCTGAAGCAAATCGGTAGGCAGAGTGTCAGTGACGCAGTACAACAGCAAGGTGTCACTATAAAAATAACTTTCTGAAAACATCTACACTGCACAGTGCAAGCAATAAAGCCAAATTAATTTTACATCATGCCTCTGTGTCTTTATACCGTGTTCTTTGCTTCTATAGTCTCAGTCCAACCTTACACATATGATAGCAAACCAAAAAGATTAAGAAACTTTGGAAAAAAAACAATAAAGGTGGTGCAGTAAAGCAAAATGTGTAAAGTGAGGATGAAATGCATTTAATGTTAATATGTAACAGGATAAAGTTCAACTGTTTTTATTGTTTTTATACTTTGGAGATATATCAAAAATAAAATTTCAACTCCATTAAACCCTTTCAGATTTCAAAATGTATCTCCTCTAACAGTGTTTAAACTAGACAACTATAATAGATACTGTTATCACTTTACAAGATTTTATACACATTTTAAAAATCTATTTTTTTCTTTTTAAGTTATTCTCATTTCCAAACTATCCATTCGTTCTCTGTGTAATGTGTTAGAATTTACAAGATAGGAATTATAAGAAAAATAAAAGATGCACCACTCCACCTCCAACACTTTGTTTATATATCAGGCTAGACTGACTCCATACTGACAAACTTTCTGCATAATATAAATTATGTGTTTTTGTGGGCCAACACCGGATGTTAGCATCACAACATCCACGGGTACCTCGAAAAAAGTAATCATGACAGCAATTTTGAAGTGTGAATGCAATCAGAAAAAGTAAAAAGCTGACGTTAGGCTACAAACGAATAAACGAGTAAACACGACGAGGTTAGTTAGGCGGACTAATCGGTCTGATGACGTGTTGTAGTCTTGTTTAGCTACTCGTTAATAACCACCTTTTGTTTAAGACACGTATACGTTTCAAAATTCACGAGAGGGGTATCTAAGGACGTCTTTTATAGTTTGTAACAAAATGTAAGCACACTTTAAACCTGTGTTTATCACTGACTTTATTCCAGGCACCTTAACCAGAAACCCGTTTACTTCGAGGCGAGGAAACCGGAAGTGCAAATATGGTTACTGATTTCTCGATTTCCGGGTTTCGAGACTTATTCATGAATAACTGTATAATGACGATTCACAATGGGAAAACAATATTTACATGTAATCCATTAAGATCAATACAGTTTTTATTTTATACAACTTTCTTTTGAGAAATGCATTAAATGTGCGTTAATAAGTTCGTTAATAATTGTTTTAAAATATAACAATGTCAGGAGGGATAATATCGGTGTAAAGTTGCAGTGGTTTAACCAGACAGAGGCAGCTAATTGACTTGTTGAACAAGGGAAGTTAGGTAGAAAAAATGCATTAGTTGGAACAATACTTTCCGATCTGTGTTTCTGTTTCACGCGTCACTTGTCTACACGGTTCCTCTGAGCTCACTTCTCGAAAACTTCCTGGATTACTCGACACACACTCCGAAACCTCCGCACACCCTGTGGCACTAGTCTTCCAGTTAGTCTCGTCGACATATTTGCATTTTTCCCCGTTTCCATAACATGCTCGTTTTAGCCACTGTGTTATGAGTCTTGCTGAGCCGCTGTGTGTGTGTGTCGTACAGCTGCTTTATCGTGCTTTTACCTGCTAACGAGGGATGGCCACCGCGCCACAGTCTTCCCTTCACATGAGCTCGGCCGATCTCATTAAAAAAGAGGCCCTGGACTACGGAGGCTTTGGGGAAGTGTACCTGTGCTACCATGTGACCCTCGGCCAGGTGGTGTTAAAGACTATGTATACAGGACCGATCAGCACCGTGTAAGTTCTGTGTGTGTGTGTGTGTGTGTGTGTGTGTGTGTGTGTGTGTGTGTGTGTGTGTGTGTGTGTGGGGGGGGTACTGTATGGAAGTCTGCTGGTATTCCCCCGCACTGGAATGGTAACTTGAATCATGTGCCCCTTCAGACTGCACACAGCTCAGTGAGGCTGATACATGTTTTTGACAGGATTGTTGTGCTAAATACTTTGTAAGTTCAGTTTAATTTTATAGCAATGTGTGTCGATCTGCTATTCATTATGAAGAAACTGAGATCTAAGAACTTCCTTTTAACATGGAGCGACTTGAGTCCCTGTGAAATGCGGATATAGGTCAAACCTCAGATGACACGCTATAACAACGTATCTGTTGATGCACTCATGTACAGCCCTTCTCCTTTGAAAAACATAATTCATATTTAGTTGCAGCTTGACAAGGGATATCTTATAGGTGGTTTCAGATTTTGATTTTCTATATGCCCTGCAAGGGATGCAGCGATTATTCTCCGCCAATCACAATACTTAATTTCAGGGTATCTATAGTGTACCAAATACCAAGTACTAATCCAATAAAAGTGCAAATTTTTTCCCTAAACATAACATCTATATGTCACAGTATGGAACTTATTATGTAAGATAACTTCTGTGCATGGATTTCTGTGGCACTTAATAATTGGGTTGGTGGCACAGCTTGTCTGAATGATTGCACCTTATAGCAGAAATACTGATTTTATAATGGTGTTGCAAATAACTGACATCTGATTTGCTTTTTAAAAAAGTATCATATCGGTGCATCCTAGTGTCTTCACGCCAAGCCCACTGTAAAACTCAACATGATACAAGTTATGCCACTTGACTGGCAAATATCCTGTTCTCACAATTTTTTTACTCTCTCTTTCCAGGAAGAGTCAAAAGTCACTGCTGGATGAGGGGAACATCATGGCAAGCCTGAACCATGAACGGGTGGTCAAGTTGTTGGGTGTGATCATGGAAGATAGAGACTGCTCGCTAGTTATGGAGCTCATCCCCAGAGGCAACCTGTCGGTCATGCTAGAATCGGTCAGCAGGTTTAAAATTCAAACTCCAGTAGCTCAACTAGATTTCATCCATAGATTGCAGTCGTAAATAACTTGTGGTATATTTATATGAATTAATGCATTAATATACTAAAATCTTCCCAGGTCACCGTCCCTGTATCCATCAAGGGCAGAATCATCTTAGAGCTTTTGGAAGGGATGGTGTACCTCACAGAGAAACAAGTCATACACAAGGACATCAAGCCAGGAAACATTTTAGTGGACAAGGATTTCCACATCAAGGTATATTACCCACTCAGGCCCATGACACATTTGTGATTCTGACAGCAATTAAGTGCAGTCATGGTCATCTTAAGTATTGTGATTCCTCTGTGTTTTCTAGATTGCAGACCTTGGCCTGGCCACCTGTCTGACATGGAGCAAACTCACAAAGGAAGAGTCTCGCCGGAGGAGTCGTATGGGGCGATCAGCAGAGGTGAGAGGTGCCGGCACACTGAGCTACATGGCCCCTGAGCACCTGGAGAGCGTACACACAGCCTCCACTGAGAAGTCTGACGTCTACAGCTTTGCTATTGTGGTTTGGTTCATCCTCACAGGGGAGGAGCCGTATGCAAGTGAGTTGGGACGTCAAAACACGCTCAAGTCTTGATAATAAGACCCATGAATAATATAACGTTGAGGCCCTGTTTTGAAATAATAACCACCTGGTTTTACCAGTTGAACAGGCCATATTCATAACTTCAAACTACATTAGGTAAAGCCCATGCAGACAACCAAAGTGTCTTTGTCCAGATGCAAGGAGTGAAGAACAAATCAGCCAGTGTGTCCGAAACGGTGACCGACCGGCAGTGAACCTTATACCAGAGGGCACGCCTGTAGAGATGATTCAGCTTACGAAGAGGTGCTGGGATCACAATCCGCTGCAACGGCCAACATTTAAAGGTGCTTTTAATGCTTTTATGTATACATTATGTCATACATTCTTATGTGGGTCAGAGGAATATGATCACACTAATCATAAATGTGATCAGGCACGAAGCAAATTACATTAAAGTCTTTCTTAGAAATGAATGCTTGAGTTTATTGTCATATTGTATTGAATGTGTTTGTAACTCAGCAGCTAATTTGCACCTTAAAGATGATTTTATGATATTGTTGTAACTTTGTTATAATTCTGCTGCTGTTGACCGAAAAACGAAGAAAAAATTAGACTTGTTCTTTTTTTTTTTTCTGTCAGCTCTTCTTGATTTTTTATGACTATGTTGGACTTAGCTTGAAATACAAGTTTATATGCTGTATGTATATACAGTCATTTGACCACTTCAGTAGGTTTCTCTGGCTCTTCTTCTCATCCCGTCCCTCCTTTTTCTTGCAGAGGGATACGACTTCTTCCTTCCTTTCTACACGGAAAAGCTTGAACCACACGTACAGGAGGATTTACATGAATTGAGGGTATATATAAAATATATGTTCTTTAGGAGGATTTGATGTAAGCAGTAGATTTAAAGTTAAAATAAAGCCAGATAAATCTGTTCTGAGTATTTCATATTATAATAATGCTCTTGATTTTTATGCAGAAATTATATGAAGGCCCCGAGGAACTTGTTGAGAAGATGAAATCTTTATCAATGACCCAGGATTATTTATCTGCAGGTGAGCACAGTCGGTAGTCTTTATGGGCTTAATATTCTGTACTAGGCAAAATCATTTGTTGAAAAGGACTGAGTAGCTTTATTGCTCTTTAACTTCTCTCCTTACCTTGCAGACTGCCCTGCTCCTTTGGTGAGTTCAGACAGAAGTGTACCTGGGCCAGTTGAAGCCAGTATTGAGGACCTGCGTGACATCCAAAATGAGCCGCCCGTGGAGTCGGATGCAAAGACAATCGGAAGCCCTTCAGCTCTGGAGGAGAAACTGGGTCGAGAGTTTCAGTACCACAAAAACGGTAGCTATTTATGTGAGAATCAGCTGGACGTTGCCCCCTTCTACCATCGCAGCAACTCAAATCCCTTCCTGCAAAACCACGTCAGATCTTCAGACCAAGCGATCAGGCAACCAGAACCTGAGAGACCCTCCTATGCATCCTCTGTCCATTCCTGGACAAAAGCTGAGCCGGTGCAGCCCAGCAGCCAGGAAGAGGCTTGGTATCGCCCCACTGCGGGTCTCTATGAGTCCATGAACTCTTCCACACCGTGTCCATCCAACTTGCCAACGTCCGCCAGCAGTCCTTCTCTGTCACTGTTTAACCAGCAACATCCACTTTCCCACTATGACCGCCAGCAGTCCTGGCCAGTTTACCCAGTGTCTGATACATCTGCTCCTGACCTGAGTTCTGGGCGTCTCCTGACCCCATCCAAGGGCGGCTCACAACAAGATCCAGGTACATACAAACATGGCTTTTTCCCCCCGAAGCATTTCTTTAGTAAATTCTAGATCTAAATGCCTGAGGAGTGCACTGCTGCTTCTGTCACCTTTTTAACTGACATGTATTGGAGATACTGAGTCTATGTGTTCTTGCTTTGTGCTTGTTCCAGCATCTCTTTTCATACGTAATGCCAGCGGCATCCAGATTGGGAGCAACAACACAATGAATATCAGAGGTTGCGATTCCTTCAGCACTTTAGCGTCTATGCCGTCTACCCCGTCAGCTTCCTCTCTCATCAAAGAAGGCGTCATGAAATATGGTAAACCACAGCAACATTTCTTTTGTTGTTTCTCAGTGTGCAAACTTGATTGTTTGTTATTAGAGCTGCAACTAACAATTATATTATAATTTTTATTTTATCGATTCATTGGTTTTGCCATAAATGTCTGAAATTATTGACCAACAGTCCAAAACATAAACAAATTCACTTTGATATCATATATCACGAAGAATAGCATAGAATCCTCACGTTGGAGAAGCTTGATTAAATGATTAAAACAAATAAAGGATTTTTTAAATAGTTTCAAAAGTTTTCTTTACATTAACTAATCAATTAATCCACTATTTGTTTTCCCCCCTAGAAGTTAATTATAAGTAGTAACATGGTGAAAGGCTAAGTAGATAATGAAGTAAGCATTTTTGGATGGCATGTCAGATGAGCAGTTTCTTTTAGTCTAGAAATCAAACGCTGGCCCTAATAGATTTATCTTGTATGTCATTCAGAGGAACATCCTGTGACCGAGGAGCACCTGGATCTGCTGAGGGAAAACATCGGAGCCAAATGGAAGCGTTGCGCGCGGCGACTGAATCTGACCACTGTTGAAATAGAGACCATTGAGCACGACTGTGACCGTTACGGCCTGCCAGAGATGGTGCACCAGATGCTGGATCGCTGGAAAATGAAGGAGGGAAGCCTTGGCTGCACAATTGGGAAGCTTTATCCTGCTCTGGAGGGAACCATAGAGGTAGATGTCATCCAGAAAATTTTGGACACCTGCGGTTCTTCCTCCTAGGTCTGATAAACTTTCAACCGCATTCCCTCTAACTGACTTTCTACCTATGGTGGTTGCATTACAAAACAATTTTGGTCTTATGTGCTGCAGGTTTGAAATATTGTCTTGAAATACAAATGAGTTGAATGTTGTTGCTCAAAGTATTGAAAATGGCAACTTGAAATCTCAGCTCAACCCAGCTTTATCTTTACAGATAAAATGTCATTGTTACTCATCTTCAAAACCACTTGCTGTCAACTGTTTCACTTTCTGGGGCTCACTCATTTAGATACTATGATCACAGGACTCGACTTTTATTGTCACAGTGCGTTTTCAAATTACTGCATGACTCTTTCTACCAAACGTACCTGACGAACATGATCAGGGTTCAGGTTTTTCTTATTATGGAATTTCAAAATCATTGTTTATTTTCTAATTTACATAAAAATGTATTATGGCCTTGCCTTTTCTTATTCATTTGGCAGATGAAATGTTGAAGTTAACGATTCAATGCCAGAATTATTAAAAATGGTCATATTTTCAATAGAAACATAGGCAAGAATGTTTTTAAGAAGCTGTTGTGTTGTGGATAAGCCATTGAGATTGCGCTTGGTTATTGAAGCTTTTAATAAATAATGGACTCATCTTGGGGGATAATCAAACGGTGCGTGGTAAACATTTATTCCAGCCAAAAACATAAAGACTCACAAAATCACAGAACAGGTAAGGTCCGTGAGGCTGTAAGAAGCCTGAAACTTAAGGAGTCATTTATTCCATTAATACATGTGAATTATGTTGTCATATGTGGACCTGCTTTAAATTATGTGCTCCCATATTCCCAAATTACAGTAAAGGTGTGTGAATTACTAATGAGCTACCTGCATGAGTGCCCAGGATTTACTGTAATGATATCAGATTGTCTATAAACTGTTTAGCTGCTGTGCTGCACTTCTACAGTGTCAAGCATTTTGGATTACAGGATACTTCTCTCCCCATCCAAAGATTAGATTGTCTCAGAGATGTGTTCATGCCTTGTTCTGTTTCATTACATAATTGATTGTAATTTGCCTTTGTGTACTGGGTCTTACTGTCTCAATGCAGGTCTCCCTACACAGTAGCTTTCCCCAAATCTGCATCTGTTTTAAAGCCATTTTGATATTCTGAATAAACTGTGTACATACGTTTCTAAAATTCCAAAGTAAGTGTATTTTTATAGATTGCACTACACAGCTTGAGCCGGTATCCTTTCTAGTTCAGTATGAACTTCAGATGTGATTTGTTATCACGGGCAACTAGATAATGGATATCAATATAATGAAAACATCTACACGGCTGTCACATCTAAACTTCTGAGATAGGTTGTTGACTATATCCAGACTGTCGCTGTATGACAATTCCAGACTGCACCCTAAAATGTAGCTTGGTTGAGAATGATGTCGAAAAGTGCTAAAATAAAGTTTACTCATAAGGTGTATGACTTTACTCATGATAGACACTATTCTCAAACAGAGCAATGCACACAGGTAATGTAAAAGGAGCTCACAGCATGAGAAAAACTGAAAACAAATTAACCACAGAAAGCTGAAAAGCGGAGTTAGCGGAGATGTTTGGAAGTTGAAGTGTGGTTGACTTATTGCACCTGTTCTTGTTGGTATGAAACGATTAAGCATGTCTAACGGCAAAGACAATGGAGTGCTGCAGGGACGAAGTATTTTTGTAGGCCAACACTAAAACATTAAAACACCGAAGGCTGTGGTAACCGCAGACCTTATTTTAGGCTTTTGACCAAAAACCCATTCAAAAAGTACATTGAGACGAGGGAACCGTAAGAGCGAGAATTCTTTCTCATTTACGGGTTTTAGGACTCATTCCTGCAGCACTCCCTAGTACACAGTATGGAATTACTATACACAAAATATCACGTCACTCAAAAACACTTATTCCTTCACGACCCAGTAAAAACACCATCTGACTTGCAATAGGACCAAATATAATGTGCATTTATTTTCCCAATACAGGCATGGTGATGACATTAAAACCCTAAATAGGACTCTTTAAAAGCGCTGCATATAATAACTAAGACTATAGACGTAATAAAGGCATTTTTATAAGACAGCATTTTGTAGTTTTTGGATCTTTTTCCTGAGTTTTAGAGTTAAAACAGCAGTGTGTTTGTCCAGATTATCCGCTTTAACTCTCACAAATCTTTTCCCTTCTACTCTTTTCATCTAAAAGACTGTTTGAACTCACGTTTAATAGATCACTGATGTGATGATAGTGTGAAAGCCACTGCTGTTCTTTTTCACCTGGTGAGTTAAATAATCCCTCCGCTTATCAAAAGAAAATGAATCATCCAGCACCATGATCGGTTATTGATAAAGTCCTGGCATATAAATGTGAACAGGCTTTCTAGTTTCTTAACAATAATTACAAGCCATGTTCTGTCAGATTCAGGAATGCTGTTTAAATTGTATCCCATTGCTACATAGATAAAATCTAATGAAGCTGTTCAAAAGCAGCATGTTGCCACATGAGACCTACAACATGTACGGTCATATTAGAATAGATATCAGTTGATAGCAGTTAATGACGGTTAATAATTCTGTGAGTGGCTGAAAAACTTAAACAATAGTCATGTTTACTTCACACAATGGATTTACACACAAAAACAATTACAGACAACAATAACTCGATAGTCTTTCTCCTCAAAGGAATTTATCTACAGCTGCATATTTGGACTGGATCAAATGTGTCTTTCTTCCCTTTCTCTCTGTTGTAGTGACATTAATATATACAATAGCGTTAGGCAGTCAACTAAAGAGACATTCCACTTCAAAGAATGACTTCAAGTCCATCTAATACAGGTAGATAGACAATATCGTGCAGTGCAATAATATTAATATTATGCAGCAGCGTTGTGTTCTACACAGTGTGTACATAGATAATTGATCAAGCACCATAAACTATATACCTGCACATGTCAAGTGTAAACAATACTCAGGGCTGGCATAGTGAACGACGTGTTAACAGCTTTTTAAATGACTGGTATGCTGCTGTAGTAATTAACCAGAAGAGAGTCCTGACCATGGAAATCACCAAATACATTTGACAGCATACCACTTTCACGACAAAGCCATGATCCAGGATAAACCTGAGTAAAATGATGCTGTGGTAGCTATGAATATCAGTCTTTAGTCGCTAGTCATCGGTGACTGTCATGCTCCAACTGTTCCCAGGCAATTCCCTGATTCCCTGAGGCTGAACCTAGGTTTTATTATGACGATGCTAGCGGCAAATGAGACAGAACATGATAGACATTAACCACGTTTTTGATTTTTTTTTTTCTAGATTATAGAGTGCTCCAAGAATGAGTTCTAAGACCCAGAAATTACATCTCATTTTTGCATGTCCAGTTCCCTCACCTGAAAGCCAGTGGGTCTTTGGTAGCTGCCTGAAATAAGGTCTGGTGTTAACACAAGTGTAAGAGCTTTGATTTATTTTTCTACAACATTAAATCTGTAAGAAGATACCCATTTTGTAAATTTAAAGGTTTTTTGGGGTATTAAAAAAGGTGGTTTCCAACAAGTGTCATAATTAGAATACAGAGGATGTCAGGCATGTTCTTCACAACAGAACATGCCTGCTGCATAATAGGCTCTTGAAACTATAGCAGTTTGGTCAGGGTTAGGTAAACATCATGGTTTAGGTTAAAATCCCCTAAATGATCTCAGGGTGTGTGTTGTGAGTTAACACGGATGTGTCATGTAGCCTGCAAGACTGCACATAGACCCTTATCCACTAACCCGCCTTCAAATCATTGTTGTTTATACTCGTGCGACAGTGGTGTAGTCTGTTTATAGTCTAGGATTAGCTTTTTTATTTCTGATGATTGAATTTATGCTTCAAAAATCATAAAAGGGGTGTTCATTTGTGAAAATTATCTTGCTGAACAGAACGAGTAAATATCATAAACTTGTGTTTGCCACTGAGCTTGATTTCCCAGAAATACAAAATCCCATTGGCTTTTGTCAAGGAACCAGGGTGAAGCTAACTTCCGGGTTGGCCTAGAATAAAACATAATTCCTGCACAACTCAATTACTCTTTAGTGGGCTGTGGCCCAGAAATAACCCAGAATTGCTAAACATGTTTTTTTTTCGCATTTTAGTTCTTAGTCTTTTGAACATAAAAAACATGAGTGATGGGATCCACATAAATACATTATTTTATGCCGGTATTGGTTCTTTCCCATGATTGATTTCTTTATTTATGTTTTCTCACTGCTCCTCTCACTGATTTTGAAATGGTTTGGAATTTGGAAAAAGTAGATGTAATGCAGTTGAACCAATCAGGATTCAGCTACATTTGAATTGGAATCTGATGACAGTTGGTGGATTGTTTCATTACTGTCTATCAAATGACAAAAAAACAACAGTAATACACTACATTCTAAGTCCTGTTCACAGTTTAAACACCAAACCACATTCACACACAGTCCTGTTGCACGTTTAATACCCCTCAAATTCTAGCTGTCTGCAATTCACTTAAAAGCTATTCTTTCATATTAGCCAAATTAAAGTACAGTGGGTGACAAAAGATATATAAGTTACTTCTGCCAAAACACTTTAGGAGCATATGGTACATTGCTGAACAAGATTTCCTGAAAATATAAATTAAGTTATTTCACACCCTGAAAGAACACAACCTGCAAAATATGTCCAGAGAAAATCTGTAAACATTTTGAATTGATGGAGACATCAGGGCCAGGCTACTTTTGCTTGCCTCGGAACCATCTCTAAATTAATTTGGAAATTGTCTTTTTCTGAAATCCTTTTTGCACACATGATGGCCAGCAGAGACCTCTTGTGGCATGCACTTTGAGTCTTCTTCTTATGTGTTTGGGAAACTTGATTGTCTTGATCCATAGATGCGTTCCCATTGGCAGCAAAGTTAGCGATGTTGCACATCTGAGGGTAGTGTCTGAAGCATTCGAAAGCTCCCTTACACTTCTCACACCTGTGATCCTTTAATGCTGCAATAGGAGGTTGAGCAGAGGAGTTGGATGAAGGGAACTGGTTTGCCTGTCTGTGGATTGAGGGAATTCTGACAGTGATCTCTGGCTTGGAACAGCACTTTGCTGGCCAATGGTGGCAGAAGCAGTCCTTCAGACATGCGTTGCATAGAGTACCCAGGTCCCTGTACATCATCCTGCGGACATTCGGCCTCAGCATTAGGTAGATGATCGGGTTGTAGATGGTAGAGGACTTGGCAAACATGGCTGGCAAGGCAAATGCCAGAGGAGGGATGTTCTCAATGTGTCCAAAGGCAGCCCACATGGATACCACGGCATACGGACTCCATGCCGCAAAGAAACTGATGCAGACAGCAACACTTAGCTTGCAGGGAAACGATAACAGAAGGGAGAGTGAAATTGATATCGTTTAAAAAAACAAAACACACTTTTGAAAACAGATTTTGGTGCTTTTCGTAGAACAGTCTATTCAGAGTCTGGTGTTATTCTATATATTTCTTTTTGTCAATAAATCCCATGAAAAGTCCAAAACTGCTAATGCTTTAGTGCGTTTCTCAATATTCCCTCTCACCCCAAAGCCAACTAGTTTATAGACGTAAATCTTTAAAAATGAATCATGAATACATACAATCATGTTTAAAAAGACCTTTATAGAATCTCTTGGCACTGTAGTTTTAGCAAACTTTGGGCTAGTCATACAATATTTAATAGTGCATTTCAGCCTCGGATTAATCTGTGGTATTTGGTGACAATAAGAAAAATATAGCATTTCACCAGACGTATCTTTTAAAAGCTAAACATAAAATGTAAACAGTGACTGGCTGGTATGGCTGACTGAATTTGAAACTTTATCTTTACAACCTGAAAAGCTTATTGACCAACATCATTCAGAGGCTATGGGTAGAATGGCATTTTTTGTGAAGCTTTTTTTTCTTATTCTTATAGTACTATGATGATGATGATGATGATGATGATGATGATGATGATTATTATTTATCAGCAAAGGCATCAGTAGATTCTCATCCATCACAGTACAACCAAAGCCAATTCCTTCTAATGAGACGCTCCATCACTGGAGGATATATTCAGGTCACTGCCAATTTCTTCATGAAATGGACTGAAGAACTCCTCATAGGACTCTTATCTCTAAGGAGGAGCCTGATATTCTACCCCTAATCCCCAGAGTTTTTCGTGAAGTGTAAAAGCACTTAAAAGTATATGAGCCAAAGGACATCTTTGACATTGACGTTATAAGTAATGTTAATCAGATATTCCTCTTACCTTAACAATAATCGTCTGGATACTGCTCATGTGGGTCAGCCTCGACACATGCTGCTCCAAATTCTTGCGGGATGCGTGGACTGTGACCAGAATGCTTGTGTACGATGCAACAATAGCACAGCATGGAAGGATGTAGCACAAGATGAACAGGACCACAGTATAGGATCGTGCCGTAGAGTGCTGATTGGACAGGCGCCAGTCAATGCAACAGGCAGTGCCATAAGGTTCTGGTCCGTATTTCCCCCAGTGGGCCAGCGGGGAGCAGGCAAACAACAGCGCGTAGAGCCAAGCACAGGCTATGAGCAGCCAGCCATGAACAGAGTTAAACCTGTTCCCTATGAAAACAAATAGATTTTTATTATACTTGTAGTTGAAAGATTCTGGTAATACTAGTATTCATTGATTTGCCCCAGAACGTTATGTTACAAAGATTCTGGAATTTGATCATATTTTCTGAGTTTAAGATGTCGTAGATAACATCTTACACTGATTATATGAATTAGACTTTATATCCAATGTTTCCAAATCCTGCTTGTAAATTCTTTTTTACCGAATTTATCGTGGTTTAGTGTGCTATACTTGTCAGTGTCCAACTGGTAAGACTGTAGTTCATGTGCGAGAGAATCATGGTAGTAAAAGATTCCCATCTAACAATCAAAACGTTTTACGTCTTGACTGTTCAAGACGTAAAATGATTTATTTTACTTAAATCTAACCAATTTGAGATATTGACCATTGAAGCTGATAGTTGTTCGCTGGCTTGCTTCTTGTGTTTAGCAAGTAGATATTATCTTATCATTAGCATACAGGTGAAAAGTTACAGTCGAGGTCATTTATAGACAAACTAAGTAACAGCAGCCCAATGCTGGACCTTGAGGTACACTTACATAACAATCAACCATTTGTTAGGTTTTATGGTCTGTAAGGTTTGCTTTTTATCCATGTATTAAATTTAGATAACTTGGTAATGACGCTGGACTTGTCAGTCATCAAAGAAAGGCTAATGTGCACTGCTCTATGGGGGGATTTTCATTTTGTTTCCTTCGATCGTGTTGGACAAAATAGCTTATTTGAAGACTTACCATAGAATGGGTAACATACTTTCACAAAGCACACAATGCTTAGCAGGGTCAGAGTGGTTAGACTGCAGAGGCCAAACAATATGCCGCAAAAAGCATATACGGAGCACATTGTTTTCCCATATAGCCACCTGCGTAGGAGGTAAAGTGAGACAGAAAACAAAGCAAAGACAGAGAAGAAAGATCAATGGAGGAGAGGGTGAGAGGGAGAAGCAGAGAATAGCATGGACATGACACTCCATATCTGTGAACTCACAGGCAATCATACCGCTAACCAACCATAAAGTTAAATGAACCATGAAATATGAAGGGTGTCTGATTTAGAAGCATAACCTACAGAATGAACAATCTTCCCTATAGCACATATGTTTCACATGAATGTATCACACTCTTGAGGGGTTGAGAACGAACACTTTGACTTTGTTCCTTTGATCCCTGTTAATGCTACAGTAGCTGCCATATGTAATACCTGTGATAGAAGCTTGAAGTGATGGCCATGGGGTAGAGGGACAGAGTGAGGCCCAAGTCACTAATGGCTAGGTTGATGATGAAGTACTCGGCTGGTTTCAGGATGTGCTTTTTCTTGTAGGAGACGTACAGCAGTGTGGTGTTGCCAAACAGTGAACACACTCCTGCAGAACAGACCAAATGTTGTGTGAGCTGATTGTGTGCCGATACATTGACGCGCAAATGTCAAATAAATGCTTTTTCACCCAAATCAATTTGGGTATTTTACCTATAACAAACAGGCTATTTTGTATATACAGGTCCCTATTAAGAAATAGCCTAAAAATCTGAGATTTATGTCCTTGTTTTTGCAACATATTTGGCAGTATTTTTGAAAAACAATGACTGAAAAGACGTGCGTAATCTCTGAAGCAGTGGTTGGTGCTCAACAACCAGCAATGTTCAGTGTGAATGCAATAGTGCAATTGCAGGGGATCTCTAAATTCAGGTGGCAGGTAAAGCATAAGTGACAGCTTAACAATTAATATTTTTTACTGATCGCAGACAAACAGAAGTTCAACAGAAGAAAAGCACAGCCGCATTGGCATATAACTACACAATACTTATTTAAAGCCACATGAGCACTATAAACTAGTTCCTCTAAGCAAAACACAGCATTTTGGAAATAATTTTTAAAGTATAAGTAACATCATTAAACTTGTATTGTCAAATCAGTGTCAGTAAACAGCACCTTTCCCAAAAGAAATAAAATGATTTCAGCCACCGAATTCATTATCAGAGGCAGCTTACATTGTTATATTGGAAGCACTGATATGAATGAAATGCAGCTACACTGGCTGCCTCACTGGGTCTGTACATTGATGTGTGCATGTCTAAAGGGAACAGGTGAAGAATTTATACAAAAAATAGAGTAACTATAGATGGAAGAGATGCATATACATAGTCGGTATTATATTCAGCTAGAGCTGGAATGCGTATCACAAAATACAAATACAAACATGCTTCCAGGGCTCCATTGTGTGCTGGCTTGCTTCATGCTGTTACTCATTTCAGCTTAAGCAGAACGAGTAGAAAACTCATTGACAGCATTGTCAGTGTTATTAACTATTTATTGTCTATTATGAAGTAAAATAAGACAAAATGGCTTTGAATTTATGTAGACTTTACTCACCAAAAACAGAGTAGACCACAGCCACGGTTATATCCAGTGGCACAGGTATGTTGGAGCGGAAGGCAATGTCTTCATCTGACGGCCCCATCTGAAAACTGATAATAGGTTTTCAAGAGCATTATTCTTGATGTTTCTAGATTAGCTTTAATTTGTGTGCTTAAAGTTGTTACAAATGTTTTTTTTTATAAATGTTTGTACGAAAGAGGGCTCAAATTTGGTTTGCGACTGTTTTTACCTATACAATACCGTTGACTGAATGTGCTTTGCATGTGCCTTTAACTCAAAGAAGAGGACTGATACAATATGCCTTTAAGATACACCTGTGATCACATCATCAACACTCATGATTTCCGTGTTTCCATGGCGACTGACTGAGAGATCAATGGATGACATAGGGGTCAATGAACAAGTGATTTAATAATATGTAACAGGGAAATGCACATCAAACTCATCTTATGGTGCTATCCCTATGGGGTCAGGCACATTATTGGAATTTTAGTAACCTGAATCCCAGCAGCATTTCACATTCTGCCACTGCAACAGCCAAACACCCAGCCTGTAACATGTGCTTTAATCATTCAAACATACTCGGCAGTAAAACGTATTTTGATGGACCTTAGTATCCAAAGGCCTGTATTATCCCTAAAGCATTAGGATAAATACTCCTTTGTAATGCATACTGAGATGTGTCAGAATTTGGAATTGTTTAAATGAAGTTTACTTGCCTTAGTTGAACATGGATTAACTAATTTAACAGACATGTGTGTGCACATTGTTTTCTTGTTGATTTGCAGCAGTCAAGTGTTTTATATCGATGCATCTATGTATGTATGAATGCTCTCTCTGCTCTACTTTCTGACCTTCTGTTCACCTGTTGCTGTTTTGTCTGTCTTGTCTGTCTACACTCTTCACCTACAAACAGTGACAATGACAATTAGGCATTGCCTTGGTAGACAAACTCTCCCTTCCACGGATCGTAGGATCTGTAATGTTACCAAATGGAACAAATAAAAATCTTAAAGTGAACAGTGATAGGGTAAGTGGCCAGGAGACTGCTCTGTAGCCTCTACCTTATCTGTCACTGTCTGGTTAGCTATAGGCTGCTTGTGATGGAGGAAACCATTCATGGCTGCACCGAAACGCGTGAGAAACACAATTAGGACTAAAACACTGTAACTGGGGACCAGTAAAAACTGAACAAAGAACATTTTTAATTATTGTAAACCGTTTTTTTTCAGTCGTGTGGGATACTTACTCTTAGGTTTAATTCAAATAAAAACTCATCCACACGCACTGTTACGCACGCGTTATTGGCTCCAAGGAGACGCTATACAACAACTGATGAAGGGAGCCACAGAAAGTATATTTAACAACAAACTGGTTCTTAAGTGATTAATAAAGGGTGCTTTTTAAAGACCTGCATTCAAAGACTTCCAATCAATCTTGGGGCAGGTTTCTACTGTTTGATTTACACTTTTGGATACCTTCAATAACTAACTGCCTTACTGTGACGTTGCAGAGGTACTGGCAAACATTCCCAAATACAAAAAAAGCACCCCAAGAAAGACCACTGATAATGTTATGTGTATTTGAGCAGAAGATGAACAATACATTTAAAGCCGTGTTTGTTTTGTAGTTTTCAGGACAATTAAAGATTCCATTTCGCCACATATTTTAGTCAGTTCAGGTCTTTTAGGTTTAACTAAAAATAAATCAAATGTTCTTACCTCTGCGAAACAGTGACGAATTACCTAAAACCTCGTCCTCTAATGCTGCGTTTGTTCCAATTAAGGTCCCACTAAGTTAAAACACGTTTTAACCTTTCCCCCATCGGCTGTTTGCGCAGAATGAAGTCCCAGAGGTGTTCTCTCTCCTCTCAGCAGCGGACAGAGTGTCAAGAGAGCGTTTCCTACTCTACGTCTGTGTTGACAGAGAATAAGCTATAGCTTCACTGTGATAAGCTGGAGCTTCAGATCCAAAACCGCCACAATAAACTCTGTATGACTTTTACCGTTTCATTTGAATGAAACATTTGGAACCACTGTACATGTTTTATATGTGCCAAAAGAATAAATGCCTTATAATATAATTTTTGTTTAAGAGAGTTTTTCTATAAAATAAATGTATATATATAGTTTATATAAACTCAAATATCAGATAGGTAAAAGTACATTGCTTGATCAACTAACTGTTATTATCATGGTAAGCCATGGCAGACAATTTGCCAGCAGCAATGCCATTTTGAAACATATCACTGATTGTAATTATGAATACCTTTCCACGTTGAGCGCAGCTATATGATTCCAATACACATTTTAATGTTTTTGAACTAATGTCCCCCCCCAAAATCAGTTAGAATATCCCTTAAGTAGCGTTGAAAGTATGAAATATGCTTTCACTGTGTTTGATAAAATGACTTGCAGCAGCCTGCACAGTGTCTGCTCATTTGCAGTGGACAGCGACACATTTTCTATAGTTTTGGCTCTGTGCTTTGGCACATTGGATTTAAAGTGAAACACTAACCAAGGTTCAAGTGCTGAGTTTCAGCTTCAGAGTGTTAACATATGTATTGTTCAAAAACTGTAACATTCCAATCTTTGTAGACCTTGCTCTTTACCAGAATTTAAATAGAAGTTCTTTGAGTTTGAAAAGTCCTGTTCCTCACACAAAAGTGTACTATAATGGACTTGCAAAAAGGGTGCCATGGTTTGAAATGGTAAAATGTGCATCTTTATTGTTTCAGCAGTGTGGTGCTTCATGGGATGAGTGTCAATTTCAGTCCTGCAAACATCCCTTTTCGATATAATTCCCCCATTGTGTCAGCAATGGTGTGCTGCTTTTAATTACAATTTGATATTGCATATCCCCCGCAAAAAAATAATACTTGATAAATGATATGAATCATAGTGAGTCATAGGACACATATAGTGGCACTTGGAAATTAATTTTGAAGTTGTCTCAGAAAATCCGAAAAGGAAAACAATCAGGTTTGTCACACCTTGAAAGCAGGGCTGAATTATCTTCAAAAGAGCTGAAAATATTGCATTCCGTGCCATTTGCTCCCCTTCTTTCTCCCAGGTGAATTCACACACACACACACACACACACACACACACACACACACACACACACACACACACACACACACACACACACACACACACACACACACACACACACACACACACACACACACACATCTAAAACCAACACATCGATAATGTTACAGATTTAGCAAAAGCTTGAGATGAAAGCAGTATTCGAGGTGTAATGGCGTTGTCAATGAATTAATTGTGATGGTCACAGAGGTTAGAAATAAATGAATGTCCAAGATAAGATAAAACACTGCATGAACATCAAAGTGGTCAGGTGGGAGGACATAATAAGCATTAAACACAACCTTGCCTGGCCAGGAGAAACTGCCTGTACATAGTCACGCGTACAGAGTATTGGGCAGAATATTAATCATGCCTTTTCTAAAACATAGCATGACTTATTGGTAACAGGGTTACACAAAAAAGCCATAATAAAACGATGGCATAGTTCGTTTCTGCAAACCACGGATGCTTTGAGTCTCGACATTTGTGAACCAAAAATACATTTCACATCAACATTTCTACATACCTGTAGCCTAAATCAACGTTTTAACTGTTTGTGGCACTTTTGTCGTTTTAAAAACTGCAATCTCAATTATTAACATTTGGGCAACAAAGCTACTTGGTTAGGTTTAGTAAAAGATCATGTTTCGGGTTAATATAAGTACATTACTTGTGGTTTCATGCTGGACACAAACACTGTCTCATTGGGTGAAAGTCCTGAGTTTGACCCATTCATCTATCTTGTTCTCCTTGCTATGCAGAATTACGTGGAATTTGATAACAAACAGATTTGTTATACATCAAATACAAACATAATCCGGGAGAAAACCTGTTTCCTTAAAACATAATTGACAATGTAGTTTCTTAATATAGGAATGTAATTTTTGCTAATATCAATATCCTAAAATGCGCACAATGAAAATGTTGGCATGACTATTTTTGGCAGGTATTATGTTACAATGTTTACCATCTTACTTTAGCGTGTTAGCTTGTTAGCATTTGCTGATTACTGTCCCACTAAACAACAAAGTGTAGCTGAGGCTGATGGGAATGGCATAAGTTTTGTATTTGGTCATGAACCAAAGTGTTTGACTGACTGAAATTTTGACTAGAAGATGGCACTAGTTGAAGAATCGTTTGTGAAAGTTATTACCATTCACCATGAGGGTAACATGAATGTTTTTACCAGATTTCACCACAATCCATCTAATAGTTGGGGTCTGGACCAAAGTGAGGGGCCGACCAACTCACCAACACTGTCATCCGGAGAGCCACACTGCTAAAATAATTCCTCATCAGAGACGACTTCTTGCACTTGTTTAGTGACTTAAATCCATCACATATCTATCTGATTCCCATTTCAGCAAATAAAAGCAGCCAGTTAAGTTTTCTTGTTTTAATTGACCTCTGAAGAGCTGTTCTCACTTTGTGTAAATGATCGTTGTTCAATTCTTTTCCATGTTTTCCGTTTTTTTATGTTTTATGCTGGGCTACTGTTCAATACCTGTTAATTCTTCAACTGACTGCCGTTACTTCAGAAGCTCCTTGACAATTTGTTGCCAAGTTTTATCAGTATTAGTGCCACTATGCCAGTTTTTTAATCAACTAGAAAATATGAATGCGGTATAAATGTACAGATACATGTCTCCTCTGATTATGGGAAGTGAGCCTGTTATTAATGCGATAGTGGAAGGGTTGAAGTCTTGCTGGGCTGACACAGCTCACAGCAGGACTGATCTACCAGAGATCATCTGGTATTACTGAACATGAATTCACTCTTCCTGTGAAGACTGAAGATATTCATATTAAGATCACATTTTTAATTATTATTTTTATTTTTTTAAAAGTGTGAGGAAGATTTAAATGGTGGAGCAGGGTAACTTAAGATCTGCGGTAATGTTAGAGCCGTTAATATGATAATAAAGCATCTTCACATTCTGCATTCTGTTTAGTAAGAAGTAACGTTTGACTCAACTGCGGAAATAATTTGAACTGTGGTCATCAGTATAGAATGGTACATAATTCACTGAGACAGAGGATTGATATAGAAATCATTGGTTGATTTAAAAAGCTTTGGTATAGCAGTAGTGTAGCTGAAGTAATGGCAGCCCAAAGTATTTGCACTAAAATATTAACATCTTTGCAACCATTGTGGCGTGAAATACCTGAGAACAGCAATTAATATACCTATAACAAAGCAGTAAATCACTTTCTATTAAACCCTCCAGTTGGATGTCATATATATGCTTTGCAGTATAGAACCAGAAGGCACAACTTAATTAAAATTCAACATGCTCAAATGTTCCAACTCTTGAAGCTAAAGGTGAGGTTAGTACAGAGACTGTCTGCTAAATTGGCCACACATTCCTATTATTGTTTATAAATCAAACTAAAATGGCTTATATGAACCTGAGCTATACCAAGACAAAGTACAGGGATAACTTGTAATACCAATGATTGAATGAAAAGGCGTAAAATTAATCAATCACAAGAAATGTGCCTAGGGCAAGATGAGAGTTCATCATAATACAGGCAGATCAGAAATAAACTGACCCTACAGTGCAGTCCAGGCACCACCCACATTAGGGAGAAGACCTATGGGAGGCTTTTTTACATAATACAATTCCATCCCAGCACCGTGTACCAGGTTTTTCAATTTTTTTCAGGTGCTGCACATACTTGAATTAAATCCTCTTGTCACAGTCACAGAAAAATCTGTCCAGAGCCTGAACATCAGTTCTGCTCCATTTGTTTAAGCTATTCCATTAATACATTTTTTGAGTTATATAAAGCATAGGCCAGGAAATATCAATAAGTAATCACCAAAGCCAAAAATATGACACAACCATAAATACCACCCAAAGTTAACGTGACTGTGACCGCTGTGTTTGTTTTATTCCTCCTGCTTTGTCCTCGTTCAACCATAATCAAGGGCACAATGAAGTGGATGTTTAAATACAAAAGCTCCTTTCATCAACTTATTATTTAAAAAGGAAAACTTAAAAAAATGTAAATGGATCACTTATCCCTATTTGGTATGGGATTTAATGTTGCTCCTATCTTTTTGATAAGCCTAAACTGACATAATCCTGTGGCCTAAAGTAGCCCATACATAGGAAATATGGGAAAGCTAAGAGACTAGGTCTATAGAGAAATGTTTTGTTTATTGTTCCTTGATCCAAAATGGTTGAGAAAAACTTTAATTTGTGGATTGTCTGTTCATTTTAAAGTTACGGGTGCCACCAAGATCAGAATAAGAGGTCTACTTCTATCTCTACTACCACCTGCAGGACAGTAATAATAAAACTAATATAACATGGAGGTTGTGCAGACAATGATGACACTGTGTTGCTGAGGGAAGCATCTAAAACAAGCTCCGCCAACAACATTCAACCACAGAGCCGCCTTTCTTTATGTCCAACCTGTTCGGTCCATGACAAGAAAGACAACAATTTTATAGTTCTGAGTGTCTAAGATAACGTGTTAAAAAGTCACATCATATTATGTTCAAAAACCTTTCTCTCACACCATTTATGATGTCTTTGTCAATAAAAAAGAATTTAACCATCAGTGAATTTGTAAAAAAATGTATAGTACATTAGGTCAAAAGTCATGATAAATGCATTGTATTGTATGTAAAAAAAAAAGTAATAGTAAAGTATGTCGAAAAAATTCATAATGAGTCATAGTATAGTATGTCAAAAAAAGATGTCAAAATGTCCTTGTTTTGCATGTTGAAAAAAGTCGTTTAGTATGTTGAATTTTAAAAAAAAAAGACAGCATGGTATGCTCTGTCTAAAAACGTCATAGTATATTATGTCGTAAAGTCTATCGTTTGATGAAAAATAATAATTTAAAAGTCATAGAATAGTATGTTGAAAACAGTTATAGTATAGAATGTTGAAAAAAATCATGAAAAAGTCATAGTATAGTATGTCAAAACAGAGTTGAAAAAATTATAACAAAAAGTATCTTGAAAAAAGTCATATTGATATCAAAAAGTATAATAAGTCAAAAAGTTGTGACATATGTCCTAAATTCATAGTTTTGTATGTCCAAGAAAAAAGGTTATAGCACAGTATGTCGGAAAAAATTAAAGCAATCTTAAAACGAGTCATAAAAAATCATTGTATAGTATGTCAAAAATAGTTGTAAAAATGTCCTTGTGTATAGTATAGTATGTCGAAGAAAGTTCTAAAGAAATTCATTGACTAGTATGTCGAAAAAAATCATAAAAAAGTAATAGTTGAGTTTGTTGTAAAAGTCAGTATAGTTTGACAAAAAATAATAATTTAAAGGCATAGAATAGTATGTCAAATGAGTCATGAAAAATCAAAGTATAGTATATATCAAAAATAGTTGTAAAAGCGTCCGTGTGTAATATGTTGATGGTCATAAACAAATTCATATAATATTGTGTTTAATTTGTGTTATATAATTGTGTTAACAAAGTCATAAAAATGTATACTATAATATGTTGAAAAATACGTAAAAAAAAAAAAAAAACATGGTAAAGTGTGTCGTGATCACTAATATTACAGTATGTCGAATAAAAAAGAATAGTGTGTCGAAAAGGTCATAAAATGTAATTGTGTATTATGTCAAAAAAAAGTCATAGTATGGTATGTGTGGAAATATAGTCTTGTATATTATGATGAACTAAGTCATCGAAAGTACATAGTATAGCAAGTTCGACAAAAAATCATAAAAAAGACTTAGTATAGCATTTGAAAAAAGGTCATAGTATATGACACAAAAAAATATGATGTTTGTGGAAATAATTCATAAAAAAATCTATGTTACATCAAGTCCAAAAAAGTAATAAAAAAGTCATAGTATAGAATGTCAAAAAAAGGTCATAGTATAAAACGTCGAAAAAAGATCATAGTATAGTATGTCAAAGAAAGTCATAGTATAGTATTTCTGTAAAAAACATAAAAAGCCATGGTATAGTGTGTTGAAAAAGTAATAAATGAAACGGTATAGTCATAAAAAGTCATAGAACTTTATTCTAAAAAATAATAATAAAAAAGCAATATAATATTAAGTTGGAAAAGGGCATAAAAAGTGATACCATTGTATGCAAAAAAAGTATTGTGTTTTTAAAAAAGTCATCGAATGTTTAAAAAAAGTCAGAAAAATACCATAGTATATTATGTATAGAAAAAATTAAAATAAGTTTTAAAAAAAGCCATAGTAAGGTGTGTTGTGAAAAAAGTCCTAACAAGTCATACCATTCTGTGTCGAAAAAGGTAATAAAATGTCATTGTGTAGTATGTCAAAAAAAGTCATAGTATGGTATGTATGTAAATAAAGTGTTGTATATTATGATGACCTAATTCATGGAAAGTACATAGGAAAGCATGTGACAAAAGTCATAAATTAGTCGTAAAAATGTTGTAGCAATACGATGTAAACCAATCCAGGTCAATATTGAAAATGACACCAAGGGTTCCTGACTGTCAGTAGGCTATCTGATGAGTTGGAAATGAGAGCGGGTTGGTCAGGATGTATATATGGCGACAATACCAAAAGTTTTCAAGGTTTAAACACCAGGATTCTTTCTCAGAGTGGGCAATTGTAAAAATGCTTTTCTGATTCAATGATTGGATTTAAGTCAGTACATGATGCAGTGTTAGTGTTTTGATGTAATCCTTTTGTATTTCTCCAGATTTATAAGGAAGAGAGAATCCTATAATGTCTTGCCAGTCAACAATAAATGTAGCACAAAGCAGTGCTAACAGGAAGCCAAATATATTAAGTGCATTTGCTGCATATGCTGAAGTTGGAGGAAGTAAGGGAAAATAGAGGTCTTTTAAAAACCAGAGAAATGAATAGTATGGTATATATATCACAGCTGACCATGAAGCATTGCTCAGAGACAGTCCAAGGTAATGGTTATCTATGACATTGACAAACATATAATGATTGGAGAATGACATACTACCTTTGAGTGTATTTGTCTGTCGTATTCTGGGAGGTAAGAAGGCTACATTACTAATCTGCAAATGTGGAAAGATGTGTTAACAGATAGCGGGGAAAATTAAAGTTGCTGTATAACTCAGACTCTTTACAGCTCTGTCAATTATCCACTTGGGATCATGCTTTATTTTATTCCCTGCATGCACCTCTCTGATCTCTCAGTGTCTTTGAGAACTCCGTACTTGTCATCTGCCCTGTCCCATGTAGAGGGACACTTTAGGACATGGCTGGAACAAAACCTTCAGGGGTATTTGTTCTTCACATTGCGTACCTCTTTTGTGGCATTGCCCTTTGCTTGGTGAGAAATTGGTTTAATTTGTTAATATACTCTCGTATGATAATTAGAATTTTTTATTTTAATGCATTTGCAAATTAATAACATTTACATTTTAATTCTCTTTTGTTTAGCCCCTAGCAAAAGTGTCAGGTATGGGATTTTTTTCAAGCAAGACATAGACTACACTTTGTATTGACACTTTGGATTTAAAACTTTATTTACATTTGTTTTTATATCCATTTACACAGACTATGATGTGGATGGTGGACGGGACCTTGACATTTTCGACATCAATGAAGGTATGCAGACATTTTTTATCCTCACGTCTCCAGATTACTATTCAGTAACCATTTTAAACCGTATTTTCCCCGTGCTTGATCTTCCTAGAGGCAGGGTTGAATCTGGTAGAGGGGGACATAGTGCTTGATGAGGTAAGTTCATTTAACTGCTTTTAATTTTCACCTGCAGAATTGCCTTTTCTGAAACAGAGCTTAACCTTGACTCATGTCGTTCCTGTCTTTTAATGACCGCCTCAGAGGCAAACTCGTAATTCCATAATAGGCGATGAGTACAGGTGGCCAAAGACGATCCCATACTACATGGAAGACGACTTAGGTAAGAGTTCCTGTTAGAGCCTGGATTTGGAAAAGGTTTCCACTTGTACATTCATGTTTTTTTATAAGGTAAATGGATTGATTTATACAATATATTCACCTATATTAGTCTTGTGTTGAGATTTGGTTGAAAGTTATTAAGTACAAGTACTGTTAAAAACTACCCGACACTATATAAAGCAGTTATATTAGCTCAACCTTGACCAACTGTGATATTAAGTATGCTTTTATGTAAATGCATCGATGATGATAATAATGATGATCCAATTATAGAAGGATATAACACTGACAGGAAACTTTGTGCATAATAATACTTACATTTTTTTGCTAATACTTTTGTTCTTGCAGGACTTGCCCTTGAATCATTAGTAGTCATAGTGCAATTACAAGTGACCTAAAATATGAGTCACTATGAAGTGCAATAAACTGTACATATGCATAATAATATACAGTAAATGTGTTAATTCATAGCCCATATAACAAATTGAACATTAAATATTGTCTTATTTGGTGTAAAAATAACACTTTATTGTCATGTCACTTTCATAAAATATTCAATCTCAGTAGATATTGGCCTCAAATTATGCGAAAAGACCTTTAAAATATTTTTTTAGAGGAAAAAATGTAGGTAATTTCTACAATTCTTCTTCTTTTTTTTAACACAAACAGCAGTGGTGTCTGTGGGACCTTTAACAGTGGGGGAGAAAAGCCAATGACTGAACAAGCAGAAACATGAAAACAGACTGATATTTTTGTTACTGTCCATCTTGCATTACCTAAAACTTCTACTCAGAGTTGTCAGTTGAGAACTCAGGTTGGACATGTGCACCTCTGGGTGTATACTGCATGTTTGATGTTCGGTTATTTACATTCTATGCAGTGAGTTAGACACTTGATCCCTATAGGAGTAATCTTGAACGTTAACTGCTATAAATATTTGATCAGAGGCTTTTTTTTATTCAGAAGACATATTTCACCATCTTTAACAGAATCTATATACCTTCTTTTCTGCAGAGATCAATGCTAAAGGTGTGATTCTGAAGGCCTTTGAGCAGTACCGGCTCAAGACCTGCATAGACTTCAAACCTTGGAACGGAGAAGCAAACTACATTTCCATCTTTAAAGGGGGCGGGTAAGTTCAAATGAAATTTTATCATTTTATGGTCTTCAGATGGCAGTCCTCAAAGTGATATTCATAAAAGCCTTGCTTTTACCCCAACAGCTGTTTCTCCTCTGTGGGAAACCGGCAAGTAGGGAAGCAGAGATTGTCAATTGGGAGCAACTGTGACCGCATCGCTACCATTGAACACGAGTTCCTTCATGCTCTTGGTTTCTGGCATGAGCAGTCCAGGGCAGACCGCAATGATTATGTTAACATCATGTGGGACCGCATCTCCGAGGGTAATGAACCTGCCACTGCTATGCTGCAGACTCAATTATAATCAATTTAAACATTGCCCATTCATGCTCCCACAAATAATTTATGAATTTATGTAATGTCTACTTCATGGAATGATGACGTGAATAATAGATTTGTATGATTGAGATGGAGTGTAAAGTAGCTTTTATAAATTACATTTTAAAAAGCTTTTCACAGAATGTAAATTCTAATGAAATAGTAAAATCACTTTAGTTCATGTAATGTTTGCTAGGTTTGTTGTGTAGGACTTCATGCAACAGCTGACTTATTGCTTGTGTGATAAGCATGTGTTAAGATAAGAAAGCATTGTCATCTCCTTAAGGAATATCACATTTGGCATCTTATCTGCATTGACCTATGCCCTTCAAATGAATAAATTTGATATGATATCAAAGTCTGTCATTAATGTACTGTGTACTTTGATATGTCAGCAATATATTTGTCAAGTCTGTAAAACAATTGTCAGTAACTGATAAGCAACTTTTTGTAGTGATTCTAACAATCATCCCTTAAAATCCTCCCCCACATTTGGAGGATGGAATGAGACATTGTAATGATAATGAACTGCACTGACACCTTTATTTATGTTTGATTTACAGGTAAAGAACACAACTTCAACACCTACGACGACACCACCTCCAGCTCTTTGGGCGTGCCCTATGACTACGGCTCCATGATGCACTACAGTAAAAATGCCTTCCGCAACGGCACCGAGCCCACCATCGTCACCAAGATCCCTGCTTTCAGTGATGTCATTGGCCAGCGTATGGAGTTCAGTGACAGTGACCTGCTCAAGCTGCACCGCCTCTATAACTGCAGTAAGAGTCAACAACCGAGCAGGGTTTTATTATCTGCAAAATAACTGTTGTGTCAGCTTGTACCAGCATCGTTCTTACTAATGTTGATATCAGCTGTCAATTAGATGGTTTATCTACTGAATTCTTTCCAAATGGAAATGTGTGGATAAGCAAAACACTGTTCTTACTGCATAGTCAATCAGTTTATAGCAGTTCAAAGTCCAACGTCTATATATCTGTGCGTTTATGGAATGTCTTCCAGCCCAGAGTACCACGTTCCTGGACTCGTGTGACTTTGAACGTGAGAACATCTGTGGTATGATCCAGGGACAAGGGGATGTGGCAGACTGGGTAAGGGTTGCCCAAGCTGACGGAGGGCCCAGCACTGATTACTCCAACATGGGCAAATGCACTGGTGAGAATTATCTTGCAAGAATATTTCGTACATGACATATAGTGCAGATGCACATCTCGGCATTAAAGGATTAGTTAACATTTGGTTCAAGTCTGTCTTAAAACAACAGCCCACATGTACATTGAAAATGTTTTTGGTCAGTACACTTGGTACTCTTCTCCATACTGAGCCTGGAAAAAACAACTTTTAAATACAATTCCAATGTAGGTAGACAAAAACAGATACAGTCTATTTAACATGAAATTCCCTCGTTGTGTTATTAGCCCTCCACCAGTGCTAAGCAAGAAAACAGAGAGAGACTTTCATACTAAAAGACCCTAACTTGATTTGTTTAACTAGGTCAGTTAAAGCCTCGTTAAACTTCACCACTGAACTTTGACATGGCTCTTAAAACAAGGACTGTGGATTTAGTCCCCCATCTCCTACGTTCAATAAGCATTAGGAGAGGATCTCTTACAGCCAGTATGGACAGAACAATAACAGCGACCAGAAACTATTTCAACATTTAGGCATATAAGGGTTGTTTATAAGATAGAGTTGTAAAATGTGAACCTACCTTTTAATCATCGCTTTATGATAGTTTGGCCTTTGTAACTATCTCTCTTATCATCCAGTGAGCGTTCAAATAGTGCTTAAGTATTGACAATATTAATCAAGTTGAATTCTGATCTTTAGGCTCAGGGTATTTCATGCACTTCAGCACTGGTACAGCCAACACTGGGGACACTGCTCTGCTGGAGAGCAGGCTCCTTTACCCCAAAAGAGGATATCAGTGTCTGCAGTTCTTCTACTACAACAGCGCCGGCTCCAGCGACTCACTGAAAATCTATGTCAGAGAATATGACAATGCTAACCCCAATGGAAAAATGCGCTTTATAAAGACCATAGATGGTGACTATTATTACATTCTACAACTGTTCAACATCTAATGTTACAGTTTTGCTTGTCGAATATTGCCCTTGTGAATGTTCTGTTCAATAACTCCAATGTTTTCAACAGGATCCCCTCAGAAGCAGTGGCAACTGCACCACGTGAGTCTAGACGTCAAAACAAAATTCCGCGTCCTGTTTCAGGGAACCAAAGAGGGTTCTGGGCCCTCGACAGGGGGACTGTCCCTGGATGACATCAACCTTTCTGAGACCACCTGCCCAGAGTTTATATGGCGAGTGGAAAACTTTACTAACGTTATGGAAACCACGGCAACAAACACATCTATCTTCAGCCCCCCATTCACCTCTAAGGAGGGTTACACCTTCCAGATGGAGCTGTACCCCAGCGGTAAGGCAGACTACCCTGGTGAGTTGTCGGCCTATGCTCATCTGGTAGCCCGAGATGGGGACATCGGACAGAAATGGCCATGCCCCTGGAAACAGATAACCATGATGCTGATGGACCAACACCCACACATCCAAAAGCGCATGTCCAACCAGCGCAGTGTCACCACTGACCCAAACATGAAGGCAACAGGTGCAGCTTCTTTCACTGTCAAAAAGATTGAAATGGTTATTCTTTACATAAAAAAAAAAAATCTTGACAATACTATATTTACACACCTTTTCATCATCCTTCAGGCTCAGACAGATATTTC